>NW_027526164.1:0-159496 GCF_052094955.1 Ictidomys tridecemlineatus
CTCCAAACTCTGTTCTCTGCGACAATCCATCTTAACCCAAGTCTCCAACCTCTGTTATCTGCAACAGTCATTTTGCACCCCATTCTCCAACCTCTGCTCTCTGCAACAGTCCTTCTGCACCACAATGTCCACCATCTGCTCTCTGCCACATTCCTTCAGTACACTAGTCTCAAATCTCTACTCTCTGTAAAAATTCTTATGTACTGCAGTCTCCAACCTCTGCTCTCTGTAACGGTCCTTTTGCGCCCCAGTTTCCAAAGTCTTGTTTCTCTATAAGTCCTTCCTCACCCCAGTCTCATAACTCTACTTTCTGAAACAGTCCTTCTGCACATCAGTCTCCAAACTCTGCTCTCTGCAACAGTCCTTCTTCATCCCAGTCCCCAAACTCTGCTCTCTGCAACAGTCCTTTTACACCTCAGTCTCTAACATCTGCTTGATGCAACAGTCCTTCTACACCTCTGTCTCTAAACTCTACTGTCTGTAACTGTCCCTCTGCACCTCAGTCTCCAAACTCTGCTCTCTGTAAGAGTCCTTCTGCACTCCAGCCTCCAACATCTCCTCACTTCAACCGTCCTTCTGCAACACAGTCTTTAACGTCTGCACTCTCAAAAGTTCTTCTGCACCTGTTTGAAAACTCTGCTTTCTGCAAGTATCCTTCTGAAACCCAGTCTCCAACCTCTGCTCTCTGTAACAGTCCTACTGCACCTCAGTCTCCAAACTCTGCTCTATATAAGATCCTTCTGCAACCCAGTATCCTAACTCTGCTCTCGGAAACAGTCCACCTGCTCCCCAGTCTCCAAACTCTGCTCTCTGTAAAGGGCTCCTGCACCCCAGTCTACAAACTCAGCTCTATGTAACAGGCCTTCAGCACCCCAGTATCCAACCTATTCTCTCTGCAACGATCCTTCTACACCCCAGTCTCCAACATCTGAACTCTGCAACAGTTCTTCTGCACCCTAGTCTCCAATCTCTGCTCTCTTGAATATCCATCTGCACCCAGTTTCCAACCTCTGCTCTCTGAAACAGTCCTTCTGTAGCCCAGTCTCCAAACTCTTCTCTCTGTAACAATGCTTCTGCTCATCAGTCTCCAACCTCTGCTCTCTGCAACGGTCTTTCTACACCTCAGTCTCCATCCTCTGTTGTCTGCAATAGTCCTTCTACACCCCAGTGTGCAACCACTGCTCTCTGTGAAAGTCCTTCTGTACCACAGTCTCCAACTTCTGCTCTCTGTAACGGTCCTTCTGAACCTCATCTTCAACCTCTTCTCTCTGCAACAGTTTTTCTGCACCTCAGCTTCAACCTCTTCTCTCTACAACAGTACTTTTGCACCCAAGTCTCAAATCTCTGCTTTCTATAACAGTCCTTTTCCACCCCAGTCTCCAATCTCTGCTCTCTGTAAGATCTATCTGCACCCCAGTCTCCAACCTCTGCTCTCAGTAACAGTTTTTCAGCACCTCAGTCTCCAACCTCTTCTCTCTGTAACAATCCTTCTTCACGTCAGTCTCCAACCGCTGCTCTCAGCAACGGTCCTTCTGCAACTAAGTCTCCAAACTCCGTTCTCTGCAACATTTTTTCCGCACCCCAGTCTCAAACCTCTGCATTCTGCAACAGTCCTTCTGCACCCCAGTCTCCAAACACTGCACACTGCAACAGTCTTTCTGCACCAGAGTCTCCAACCTCTGCTCTCTGTAACAGTCCTTCTGCACATCAGTCTCCAACCTCTGTTCTCTGTAAGAGGTCTTCTGCACCCCACTCTACCACCTCTACTCTCTGTAAAAAGCCTTCTGCATTCAAGTCTCTAAACTCTGCTCTCTTTAAAAGTCCTTCTGCACCCCAGTCTCAAACCTCTGCTCTCAGTATCAGTCCTGTACCCCAGTCTCCAAACACTGCTCTCTGTAACAGTTTTTCTGCACATCAGTCTTCAACAACTGCTTCCTTTAAGAGTCCTTCTGCATCACACTATCCAACCTCTGCTCTTTAGACCAGTCCTTGTATACACCAGTCTCCATAATCTACTCTCTGCAATGATCCTTTTGCACCCCAGTCTCCAACGTCTGCTCTCTGCAAAATTCCCTCTGCACTCCAGTCTCCAAACTTCCTCTCTTTAAGATCCTTCTGCACCTCAGTTTCCAAACGCTGCTCTCTGTAACATTCCTTCTGCACCCCAGTCTCCAACCTGTTCTCTACAATAGTTCCTGTGTACCGTAGTCTTCAACCTCTGTTCTCTGTAAGATTCCTTCTGAACCTCAGTCTCCAACCTCTGCTTTCTGTATCAGTCTTTCTTCAACACAGTCTCCAAACTCTTCTCTCTGTAACAGTCCTTCTGCACCTCACTCTGCAAACTCTGCTCTCTGCAGCACTCCTTCTGCAATCCAGTCTTCAACCTCTTCTCTCTGCAACAGTCCTTCCTCACCCCAGTCTCTAAAATATGCTCTCTGTAACAGTCCTTTTCCACCGCAGTCTCCAACCTCTGCTCTCTGTAACAGTACTTTTGTATTGCATTCTCCAACCTCTGCTCTCTGTAATAGTAATTCTACACCCCAGTCTCCAAACTCTTCTTTCTGTATCAGTCCTTCTGCACCACAGTCTCGAAACTGTGCTCTCTGTAACAGTCCTTCTGAACCTCAGACACCAACCTCTTCTCTCTGCAAAAGTACTTTTTTGACCGAATCTCCAAACTCTTCTTTCTGCAATTGTCCTTCTGCACCCCAGTCTCCAACATCTGTTCTCTACAACACTTATTCTGCACCCCAGTCTCCAACCTCTGCTTTCTATAACAGTCCTTCTGTACCGCAGTCTCCAACCTCTGTTCTCTGTAAGGGTCCTTCTGAAGCCCAGTCTCCAACCTCTGCTTTCTAATTCAGTCCTTCTGCCCCACATTCTCCAAACTCTGCTCTCTGTAACAGTCCTTCTATACCTCAGTCTGCAACCTCTGCTCTCTGCAATAGTCCTCCTTCACCCCAGTCTGCAATCTCTGCTCTCTGCAACAGTCCTTCTGCACCCCAGTCTCCTACATTTGCTCTCTGCAACAGTCTTTCTCCACCTCAGTCTCCAACCTGTGCTCTCAGCAACAGTCCTTCTGCACCCAGGTCACCAACGTCTGCTTTATGTATCAGTCCTTCTTCACCCCAGTCTCCAAGTCTGCTCTCTGTAAAAGTACTTCTGCACCTCAGTCTCTAACCTCTACTCTCTGCAGCAGTTCTTCTCCACCCCAGTTTCCAACCTCTGCTCTCGGCAACAGTCTTTCTGGACACCATTCTCCAACTGCTACTCTCTGCAACAGTCCTTGTACACCCCAGTCTTTCACATCTGCTCTCTGTAACAGTCCTTCTGCACCTCAGTCTGAAAACTCTGCTCTCTGCAACGTTCCTTCTGCACCTCAATCTCCAAATTCTGCTCTCTGCAACAGTCCTTCTGCACCCCAGTCTCCAAACTCTGTTCTAAGCAAAAGTCTTTGTACACCCCAGGCTCCAAACTCTGCTCTTTGTAACAGTCCTTCTGTACTGCAGTCTCCAACCTCTGCTGTCTGTAATGGTCCTTCTGCACCCGAGACTCCAAACTCTACTTTTGATATCAGTTTCTGCACCCAAGTCTCCAACCTCTGCTCTCTGTAACAGTCCTTCTTCACCTCAGTCTCCAACCTCTGCTCTCTGCAACAGTCCTTCTGCACCCCAGTCTCCAACTTCTTCTCTCTGCAACAGTCCTTCTACATCCCAGTCTCCAAACTCTGCTCTCTGCAAAGATCCTTCTGCACTTCAGTCTTCAACCTCTGCTCTCTGCTACAGTCCTTCTTCACCCCAGTCTCAAAAGAGTGCTCTCTGCAACTGTCCTACTGCACCCCAGTCTCTAACCTCTGCTCTCTGTAGCGATCCTTCTGCACCTCAGTCTTCAACCTCTGCTCTCTGCATCGATCCTTCTTCACCACAGTCTCCAAACTCTGCTCTCTGCAACACTCCTTCTGCACCCCAGTCTCCAAGCTCTGCTCTCTGTAACTGTCCTTCTGCACATCAGTGTCCAAACTCTGCTCTCTTTAAACATTCATGTTCACGAACATCTCCAAACTCTTTTCCCTATAAGAGACCTTCTACACCCCAGTCTCCAACCGCTGCTCTCTGTAACAGTTCTTCTGAACCCCAATCTTCAAACTCTGCACTCTGTAAAACCCCTTCTGCACCCCAGTCTCCATACTCTGCTCTCTGTAAGAATCTTTTTGCACACCAGTCTCCAACCTCTCCTCTCTGTAAAAGTCCTACTCCACATCAGTCTCGAAGTTCTGCAATCTGTAAAGGTCCTTCTAAATTTTAGTCTCCAACCTCTGCTCTCTGTAAGAGTCCTTCTGCACCCCAGTCTCAAACATGCGTTCTCTGCAACGATCCTTCTTCTCCCCAGGTTCCAACCTCTGCTCTCTTCAACGGTTTTTCTGCACCCCAGTTTCCAACCTCTGCTCTTTGTAACAGTCCTACTGCACCTCAGTCTCCAAACTCTGCTCTCTGCAACAGTCCTTCTGCACCCCAGTCTCCAACCTCTGCTCCGGGTAACAGTTCTACTGCACCCCAATCTCCAAACTATGCTCTCTGTAACACTCCTTCTTCTCCCCAGTCTCCACACTCTGATCTCTGTAACAATCCTTCTGGACCTCAGTCTCTAAACTCTGCTCTCTACAACAGTCCTTCTGCTCCTAAGTATCCAACCTCTATCCTCTACAAATGTCCTTCTCCACCTCCGTCTCCAAACTCTGTTCTCTGTAAGATCCTTCTGAAACCCATTCGTCAAACTCTGCTCTGTGTAACAGTCCTTCTAAACACCAGTCTCCAAACTCTGCTCTCTGTAACAGGCCTTCTGCACCCCAGTCTTCAACCTCTGCTCTCTGTAACAGGCCTTCTGCACCCCATGATCCAATATCTGCTCTCTACTACAGTCTTTATGCAAATCAGTCTGAAAACTCTGCACTCTGAAACAATCTTTCTGGACCCCAGTTTCCAACCTTTGCTCTCTGAAACAGTTCTTCTGAAACTCAGTCTTCAAAATGCTCTCTGTAAGATCCTTCTGCAACCCTGTCTCGAAACTGTGGTATCTGTAACAGTGCTTCTGCACGCCAGTCTCCAAACTCTGCTCTCTGTAACAGGCCTTCTGCACCCAGTCTCCATCCTCTTCTCTCTGCAACGATCCTTCTTCACCTCAGTCTCCAACCTCTGCTCTCTGCAAAGTTTCATCTGCACCCCAGTCTCCAAACACTGTTCTCTGCATCATTCCTTCTGCACCCAAGTCTCCAACCTCTGCTCTCTGTAACAGTCCTTCTGTACCGCAGTCTTCAACATGTGCTCTCTGTAAAGGTTCTTTTGCACCCGAGTCTCCAACGTCTGCTTCTGTATCAGTTCTTCTGCACCCCAGTCTCCAAACTCTGCTCTCTGTAACAGTTCTTCACATTTCAGTCTCCAACTTCTGCTCTCTGCAACGGTCTTTCTTTACCCCAGTCTCCAACTTCTGCTCTCTGCAACATTTCTTTTGCACCCCTGTCTCCATCTGTGATCTCTTTAACTGTCCTTCGGGACCCCAGTCTCCAAACTCTTTTTTCTGCAATACTCCTTCTGCACCCCAGTCTCCAAACTCAGCACTCTCTAACAGTCCTTGTGTACTGCAGTCTCCAAACTCTGCTTCGTGTAACGGTCCTTCTGCACCCCAGTCTCCACACTCTGCTTTCTGTATCAGTTCTTCTGCACTCAGTCTCAAACCTCTGCTCTCTGTAACAGTCTTTCTACACCCCAGTCTCAAACCTCTACTATCTGCAACGAACTTTCTGCACCCCAGTCTCCAACGTCTGCTTTATGCAACAGTTATTCTGCACCCCAGTCTCCATCCTCTGCTTTCTGTAAGAATCCTTCTGCACCCCAGTCTCCAACAACTCCTCTCTGTAAAAGTCGTTCTGTACTGCAGTCTCCAAAATCTGCTCTTTGCAACAGTCCTTCTGCACCCCAGTCTCCATTCTCTGCTCTCTGCGACATTTGTTCTTAACCCAGTCTCCAACCTGTGCTCTCTGTAACTGTCCTTCTGCAACCCAGTCTTCAACCTATGCTCTCTGTAGCAATCCTTCTGCACCTCAGTCTCCAACCTCGGCTCTCTGCAATGATCCTTCTACACACCAGTCTCCAAGCTCTGTTCTCTCTAACAGTCCGTCTGAACATCAGTGTCAAAACTCTGCTCTCTGTAACAATCCTTCTGCACCCCAGTCTCCAACCCCTGCTTTCTGTATCAGTACTTCTACACCCAAGTCTCCAACCTCTGCTCTCTGTAACAGTCCTTCTATACCGCAGTCTGCAAACTCTGCTTTGTGTATCAGTCATTCTGAAACCCAGTCTCCAACCTCTGCTATCTGTAACAGTCCTTCTGCACCTCAGTCTCCAACCTCTGCTCTCTGCAACATTTCTTCTGCACCCCAGGCTCCAATCTGTGCTCTCTGTAACTGTCTTTCTGCACCCCAGTCTCCAAACTCTGTTCTCTGTAAGTGCTTCTGCACCTCAGTTCCCAACCACTGCTCTCTGCAAGGATACTTCTGCACCCCAAGCATCAAACTCTGCTCTCTGGAACAGTCCTTCTGCACTTCAGTCTCTAACCTCTGCCCTCTGTAACAATCTTTCTGCAACTCAGTATCCAACCTCTGCTCTCCTTAACAGTCCTTCTGCACCTCAGTATCCAAACCCTGCTCTCTGTAAGGATCCTTCTGAACCTCAGTCTCCAACCAATGCTCTCTGTAACAGGCCTTCTGCACCGCAGTCTCCAACCTCTGCTCTCTGTAACAGTTCTTCTGCACACCAGTCTCCAAGCTATACTCTCTGTAAAAGTACTGCTGCACCCGAATCAAACCTCTGAACTTTGTAACAATCCTTCTGAACACTAGTCTAAAAACTGTGCTCTCTTTCAAAGTTCTTCTGAACCAGAATCTCCAAACTCTGCTCTCTGTATCACTCCTGAAGCACCCGAGTCTCCATCCCCTGCTGTCTGAAAGAATCCTTCTGCACCCCTGTCTCCATTCTCTGCTCTCTGTAAAAGTCCGTCTGCACCCGAGTCTCCAAACTCTGATCTCTCTAACGATCCTTCTGAACCTCAGTCTCCAACCTCTACTCTCTGGAACAGTCCTTCTGCACCCCAGTCTCCAATATCTGCTCTCTGCAATAATCCTACTTCTCCCAAGGCTTCATCCTCTCCTCCCTGCAATGGTCCTTCTGCACCCCAGTCTCCAAACTCTGCTCTCTGTAACAGACTTTCTGTACAGTAGTCTCCAACCTCTTCTCTCTGTAACGGTCCTTCTGCACCCCAATTGCCAACCTCTTCTTTCTGTAATAGTCCTTCTGCACCTCAGACTCCAACTTATGCTCTCTGTAGCAGTCCTTATGCACCTCAGTCTGAAACCTCTGCTCTCTGCAACGGTCCTTCTGTACCCCAGTCTCCGAACTGTGCTATCTGTATCAGTCCTTCTTCACCCCAGTCTCCAACCTCTGCTCTCTGTAAAAGTCCTTCTGCACTCCAGTTTCTAAATTCTTCTCTCTGTAACAGGCCTTCTGCACTCCAGTTTCCAACCTCTTCTCTATGCAACGATCTTTCTGCACCTCAGTGTCCAAACTCTACTCTCTGCAACAGTCTTTCTGCACCCAAGTCTCTAACCTCTGCTCTCTGTAAGAACCTTCTGAACCTCGGTCTCCAACCTCTGCTATCGGTAACAGTCCATATCTACCCCAGTATCCAAACTCTGCTCTCTGTAACAATCTTCTGCACCTAAATCTCCAACCTCAGCTCTCTGCATCGGTCCTTCTGCACCCCAGTCTCCAAACTCTGTTGTCTGCTACAGTCCTTCTGCACCAAAGTCTCCAAACTCTGCTTTCTGTATCAGTTGTTCTGTACCTCAGTCTTCAACCTCTACTCTCTGTAACAGTCCTTCTGCACCTCAGTCTACAAACTCTGCTCTCTGTAACAGTCCTTCTGCAACCTAGTCTCCAACCTCTGCTCTCTACAACATTTCTTCTGCACCCCAGTCTTCAAACTGTGCTCTCTGTAACTGTCCTTTTGCACCCCAGTCTCTAACCTCTGCTCTCTGTAAGTATCGTTCTTCACCACAGTCTCCAACCTCTGCTCTCCTCAACGGTCATTTTGCACCTCAGTCTCTAGCCTCTGCTCTCTGCAACTATCCTTCGGCACCCAACTCTTCAACCTCTGCTCTCTGTGACAGTCCTTATGCAGCTCAGTCTCCAAACTATGCTCTCAGTAAGATCCTTCTGCACACCAGTCTACAACATTTGCTCTCTTCAAGGATCCTTTACAACCTCAGTTTCCAAACTCTTCTCCCTGTAACAGCCGTTCTGTACAGCAGTCTCCAAACTCTGCTCTATGTAACGGTCCTTCTACACCCAAGTCTCCAACCTCTACTTTGTGTATTAGTCCTTCTGCGCCCAAGTCTCCAAACTCTGCTCTCTGTAACAGTTCTTCTGCAACTCAGTCTTCAAACTCTGCTCTCTGCAACAGTCCTCTGCACACCAGTCTCTACCCTTTGCTCTCGATAACAGTTCTTTTGCACCCCAATATCAAAACTCTACTCTCTGTAACACTCCTTCTGCACTTCAGTCTTCACATTCTGATCTCTGTAACAATCCGTCTGGACATCATTATCCAACCTCTGGTCTCTACAACGTTTTTTCTGCGCCTCAGTCTCCAAAGTCTACTCTCTGTAAAAGTCCTTCTGCACGTCATTCTCCAAACTCTGCTCTCTGTAAGATCCTTCTGCAACCAATTCTCCAGTCTATAGCACAGTCCATAAACTGTGCTATTTGTAACAGTCCTTCTGCACCAAATTCTCCAAACTCTGCTCTCTGTAACACGCCTTCTGCACCCCAGTCTTATAACTCTGCTCTCTTTAACAGGCCTTCTGCACCCAAATCTCCAACCTCTGCTCTCTGCATCGATCCTTCTGTACCCCAGTCTCCATACTCTGCTCTCTGTAACAGTCCTTCTGCAGCCCAGGATCCAATATCTGATCTATGCAACAGTCCTTCTGCACCTCAGTCGGAAAACGCTGCTCTCTGCAACAATCCTTATGCACCCCATTTTCCAACCTCTCTGTAACAGACCTTCTGAACCTTAGTCTCCAAAATGCTCTCTGTAAGATCTTTCTGCAACCCAGTCTCGAAACTGTGCTATCTGTAATAGTCTTTCTGCAACCCAGTCTCCAACCTCTGTTCTCTGCAACAGTCTCTCTGAACCCCAGTCTCCAACCTCTACTCTCTGCAACAATCCTTCTTCACCCCAGTCTCCAAGGTCTATTCACTGCAACAGTCTTTCTGACCCCAGTCTCCAGCCTCTGCTCTTTGTAACAGTACTTCTGTACCGCAGTCTCAATCTCTGCTCACTGCAACATTTCTACTGCACCCCACTATCCAAACTGTGCTCTCTGTATGTATCTTTCTTACCCCAGTTAACAAACTGTGCTCTGTGTAACTTTCCTTCTGCATCTCAGTCTCCAACCTCTGCTCTCTCCAACGATCCTTCTGCACTTCAGTTTCCAACCTCTGCTCTCTGGAACAATCCTTCTGTACCACAGTTTCCAACTTCTGCTCTCTGTAACAGTCCTTCTACACCTCAGTCTCCAACCTCTCCTCTCTGTACCAATCCTTCTGCACCTCAGTCTCCAACCTCTGCTATATTTAACATTCCTTCTGCACCTCAGTCTCCAACCTCTGCTCTCTCTAACAGGCTTTCTGCACCCCAGTCTCCAAACTTTGCTCTCTGTAACAATTCTTCTGCACCCCTATCTTGAACCTCTGCTCTTTGTAACAGTCCTTCTCCACCCCAGTCTTCAAACTCTTCTCTCTGCAATGATCCTTCTGCACCTCAGTCTCCAACCTCTGCTCTCTGCAACAGTCCTTCTGCACCCCAGTCTCCAGACTCTTCTCTCTGTAAGATCCTTTTGCATCCCTTTCTCCAACCTCTGCTCTCTGTAACAGTCCTTCTGCACCCCAGGATCCAACCTGTGCTGTCTGTAAAAGTCTTTCTGTACCTCAGTCTCCAACCTTTGCTCTTTTAATGGTCCTTCTGTACCCCAGTCTCCAACCTCTGCTCTCTCTAACAATCTTCTGCATTTCAGTCTCCAACGTCGGCTCTCTGTAACAGTCCTTCTGCACCCTAGTCTCCAAAATCTGCTCTCTACAACGGTCCTTCTACACCAAAGTCTCCAAACTCTGCTCTCTCTAACAGTCCTTCTTTACCACAGTCTCCAACCTCTTCTCTGTATAATGGTCCTTCGGCACCCCAGTTGCCAACCTCTGCTTTCTGTAACAGTCTTTTCCACCTAAGATTCCAACCTCTATTCTCTGTAACAGTCCTTCTAAGCCTCAGTCTGAAACCTCTGCTCTCTGCAGCGATCCTTCTGCACCCCAGTCTCCAAAATGTGCTATCTGTACCAATCCTTCTGCACCCCAGTCTCCAACCTTTGCTCTGTGTAACAGGTCTTCTGTACCCCAGTCTCCTAACTCTGCTCTCTATAACAGTCCTTCTGCACCCCAGTCTCCAACCTCTTCTCTCTGCAACGATTTTTCTGCACCTAGTCTCCAACCTCTGCTCTCAGCAACAGTCCTTCTACACCTCAGTCTCCAACCTCTGCTCTCTGCACCGATCCTTCTGCATCCCTGTTTCCAACAACTGCTCTCTGCAACAGTCCTTCTGCATCCCAGTCTCCAACCTCTGCTCTCTGCTACAGTACTTCTGCACCCCAGTCTCCAACCTCTGCTCTCTGCAACATTTATTCTGCACACCAGTCTCCAACCTGTGCTCTCTGTAACTGTCCTGCTGCACCCCAGTCTCCAAACTCTGCTCTCAGTAGCGATCCTTCTGCACGTCATTCTCCAACCTCTGCTCTCTGCAACGATCCTTCTGCACCCCAGTCTTCATCCTCTGCTCTCTGTAAGAATCCTTTTGCACCCCTGTCTCCACACTCTCCTCTGTAAAAGTCATTCTGCACATCAGTCTCCAAGTTCTGCAATCTGTAACAGTCCTTGTGCACCCCAGTCTCAAACCTCTGCTCTCACAAATGATCTTTCTGCACCTCAGTCTCCAACCTCTGCTCTCTTTAATAGTCCTTCTGCACCCCAGTCTCCAACATCTGCTCTCTGCAACGATCCTTCTTCTCCCTAGACTCCAAACTCTGCTCTCTGCAACGGTCATTCTACACCCCAGTTTTCAAACTCTGCTCTCTAAAACAATCATTCTGCACCCCAGTCTCCAACCTCTGCTCTCAGTAACAGTTCTTCTTCACCCCAATCTCTAAATTCTGCTCTCTGTAACACACCTTCTGCACCCCAGGCACCACACTCTACTCTCTTTAAAAGTCCATCTGCACTTAAGTATCCAACCTCTGCTCTCTGTAAGATCCTTCTGAAACCCATTGTCCAAACGCTGCTCTCTGTAACAGTCCTTCTGCACCCCAGTCTCCAAACTCTGCTCTCTGTAACAGGCCTTCTGCACCCCAGTCTTATAACTCTGCTCTCTTTAACAGGCCTTCTGCACCCAAATCTCCAACCTCTGCTCCTGCATCGATCCTTCTGCACCCCAGTCTCCATACTCTCCTCTCTGTAACAGTCCTTCTGCGACCCAGGATCCAATATCTGCTCTTTGCAACAGTCCTTCTGCTCCTCAGTCTGAAAACGCTGCTCTCTGAAACAATCCTTCTGTACCCCATTTTCCAACCTTTCTGTAACAGACCTTCTGAACCTCAGTCTCCAAAATGCTCTCTGTAAGATACTTCTGCACCCCAGTCTCGATACTGTGCTATCTGCAACAGTCCTTCTATACCCCAGTCTCCAACCTCTGCTCTCTGCAACAATCCTTCTGCACCCCAGTCTTCAAAGTCCGTTCTCTGCAACAGTCTTTCTGACCCCAGTCTCCAGCCTCTGCTCTTTGCAAGATCCTTCCGAACCCCAGTTTTCAAACTCTGCTCTCTGTGACATTCCTTCTGCACCCCAGTCTCCAGCCTCTGCTATTTGTAACAGTACTTTTGTACCGCAGTCTCAATCTATGCTCACTGCAACATTTCTCTGCACCCCACTCTCCAAACTGTGCTCTCTGTAACTGTCTTTCTTACTTTAGTCTACAAACTGTGCTCTGTGTAACTGTCCTTCTGCACCTCAGTCTCCAACCTCTGCTCTCTCCAACGATCCTTCTGCACCTCAGTCTTCAACCTCTGCTCTCTTTAATAGTCCTTCTGCACCCCAGTCTCCAACATCTGCTCTCTGCAACGATCCTTCTTCTCCCTAGACTCCAAACTCTGCTCTCTGCAACGGTCCTTCTACACCCCAGGTTTCAAACTCTGCTCATTAAAACAATCATTCTGCACCCCACTCTCCAACCTTGCTCTCTGTAACAGTCCTTCTTCACCTCAGAATCCAACCTCTGTTCTCTGCAACAGTCCTTCAGCGCCCCAATCTCCAACCTCTGCTCTCCGCAAAGTCCTTCTGCACCTCAGTGTCCAAACTCTGTTCTCTGTAAGGGTCCTTCTGCACCACATTCTCTAACCTCTGCTTTATGTATCACTTTTTCTGCACCACATTCTCCAAACTCTGTTCTCTGTATCAGTCCTTCTGCACCTCAGTCTTCAACCTCTGCACTCTGCAATAGTTATTATGCATTCTAGTCTCCAACCTCTGCTCTCTGTAACAGTGCTTCTTCACCTCAGTCTCCAACCTCTGCTCTCTGTAAGTTCTTTCTGCAACCCAGTGGACAAACTCTTCTATCTGTAACAGGAATTCTTCCCCCAAGTCTCCAACCTCTGCTCTCTGTGAGAGTCCTTCTGCTCCCCAGTCTCCAACTTCTGCTCTGTGTAATGATCCTTCTTAAACCCAGTCTCCAATGTCCGCTCTCTGCAACAGTCCTTTTGCACCCCAGTCTCCAACATCTGCTCTCTGCTATAGTCCCTCTGAACCTCAGTCTGAAACCTCTGCTCTCTGCAACGATCCTTCTGCACCCCTGTCTCCAAAATCTGCTGTTCGCAACAGTCATTCTACACCCCAGTCCCCAACCTCAGTTCTCTGAAAGATCCTCATGCACCACATTCTCCAACCTCTCCTCTCTGTAACAGTCCTTCTGCACCCCAGTCTCCTCCTCTGCTCTCTGCATGGATCCTTCTGCTTCTCAGTCTCCAAACTCTGCTCTCTGCAATGATCCTTCTTCACCCCAGTCCACGACCTCTACACTCTCTAAAAGTCCTTCTGTACTGCAGTCTCCAACCTCTGCTCTCTGTGAGAGTCCTTCTGCTCCCCAGTCTCCAACTTCTGCTCTGTGTAATGATCCTTCTTAAACCCAGTCTCCAATGTCCGCTCTCTGCAACAGTCCTTTTGCACCCCAGTCTCCAACATCTGCTCTCTGCTATAGTCCCTCTGAACCTCAGTCTGAAACCTCTGCTCTCTGCAACGATCCTTCTGCACCCCTGTCTCCAAAATCTGCTGTTCGCAACAGTCATTCTACACCCCAGTCCCCAACCTCAGTTCTCTGAAAGATCCTCATGCACCACATTCTCCAACCTCTCCTCTCTGTAACAGTCCTTCTGCACCCCAGTCTCCTCCTCTGCTCTCTGCATGGATCCTTCTGCTTCTCAGTCTCCAAACTCTGCTCTCTGCAATGATCCTTCTTCACCCCAGTCCACGACCTCTACACTCTCTAAAAGTCCTTCTGTACTGCAGTCTCCAACCTCTGCTCTCTGTAACGGTCCTTCTGCACCCGAGTCTCCAAACTCTGCTTTCTGTATCAGTCCTTCTGCACCCCAGTCTCCAATCTCTGCTCTGTGTAACTGTCCTTCTGCACCTTAGTCTACAACTTCTGCTCTCTGCTTCAATCCTTCTGCACCCCAATCTCCCACCTCTACTCTCTGCAACAGTCCTTCTACACCCCAGTCTAAAAACTCTACACTCTGCAACAGTCTTTCTGCACCCCAGTCTCCAAACACTTCTCTCTATATCAATCCTTGTGCACCTCATTCTCCAACCTGTGTTCTCTGCAACGGTTCTTCTGCACCTCAAAATACAACCTCTACTCTGTGTAACAGTGCTTCTGCACCTCAGTCTTTAACCTAGCTCTCTGTAAGATAATTCTGCTACCCAGTCTTCAAACTCTGCTATTTGTAACAGTCCTTCTGCACCAAGGTCTCCAACCTCTGCTCTCTGCAATGATATTTCTGCACCACAGTGTCCAACCTCTGCTCGCTGCAACAGTCCTCCAACTTCTGTTCTCTGTAACAATTATTTTGCACCTCAGTCCCCAAATTCTGCTCTCTGCAATCGTCCTTCTGCACCCCATTTTCCAACCTCTCCTCTCTGTAACAATCGTTTAGCACACCAGTCTCCAACGTCTGCTCTCTGCAACGATTCTTTTGCAACCCAGTCTCCAACCTCTGCTCTCTGCAAAAGTCTTTCTACACCCCAGTCTCCAACATCTGCTCTCTGAAACAGTTCTTTTTCACCTCAGTCTGAAAACTCTGCTCTCTGCAACGCTTCTTCTACACCCCAGTCTCCAAACTCTGTTTTCTGTAACAGTCCTTCTGCATCTCAGTCTACCACCTCTGCTCTCTGTAAAAGTCCTTCTGCACCCCAGTCTTCAATCTCTGCTCTCTGTGAGATCCTTGTGCATTCCAGTTTCCAAACGCTGCTCTCTCTAACATTCTTTCTCCACCCCAGTCTCCAAACTCTGCTCTCTGCAACTGTCCTTCTGCACGCCAGTCTCCAAACTGTGTTCTCTGCAACAGTCCTTCTGCACCCCAGTCTTCAGCCTCTGCTCTCTGTAACAGTTCTTCTGAACCTCAGTCTCCAACCTCTGCTCTCTGTAAAAGTCCTTCTGCACCCCAGTCTCCAACGTCTGCTCGCTGTTAAAGGCCTTCTGCACCCAGTCTCCAAACTCTTCTCTCTGTAACAGGCCTTCCGCGTCCCTGTCTCCAAAGTCTTCTCTCTGCAACGATCCTCCTCCAACCAAGTATCCAACCTCTGCTCTGTGCAACAGTTCGTGTGCACCCCAGTCTCCAAACTCTGCTCTCTGTAAGATCTTTCTGCACCCCAGTCTCCAAACTCTGATCTCTGTAACAGGCCTTCTGCACCCCAGTCTCCAACCTCTGCTCTCTTTAAGAATCCTTCTGCACCTTAGACTCCATGATCTTCTCTCTTCAATGGTCCTTCTGCAACGCAGTCTCCAAACTCTGCTCTCTGCAACATTCCTTCTGCACCCCAGTCTTAATATCTGTTCAATGCAACAGTTCTTCTGCACCCCAGTCTCCAACATCTACTCTCTGAAACAGTCCTTATTCACCCCAGTCTCCAAACTCTGCAATCTGTAACAGTCCTTCTGTACTGCAAACTCCAACCTCTGCTCTCTGTAACGGTCCTTCTGCAACCCAGTCTTCAACCTCTGCTTTCTGTATTAGTCCTTCTGCACGCAGTCTCCAACCTCTGCTCTCTCTAACAGTCCTTCTGCATGTCAGTCTCCTACCTATGCTCTCTGCAACAGTCCATCTACACCCCAGTCTCCAAACTCTGCTATCTGCAACAGTCCTTCTGCACCCCAGTCTCTAAACTATGCTGTCTGTAACAATGCTACTGCATCGCAGTCTCCAACATCTACTCTCTTAAACAGTCCTTCTCAACCTCAGTCTCCAACGTCTGCTCTCTGTAAGATCCTTCTGCAACCCAGTCCCCAATTTCTGCCCCCTTTAACATTCCTTCTGCACCCCTTATTCAAACTCTCCTCTCCGTTACAGGCCTTCTACACCCCAGTCTCCAAAGTCTGTTTTCTATAACAATCCTTCTGCACCCCAGTATCTAAACTCTGCTCTCTACAACGATCCTTCAGCACCCCAGTCTCAACCCTCTGCACTCTGCAATAGTTCTTCTGCACCCAAGTCTCCAACATGTGCTCTCTGAAACAGTCCTTCTGCACCTCAGTCTTAAAACTCTGTTCTCTGCAACGATCCTTCTGCACCTCAGTCTCCAATCTCTACTCTCTGTAACAGTCTTTCTGCACCTCAGTCTCCAACATCTGCTCTCTGTACCAGTCCTGCTACACCTCGGTCTACAATCTCTGCTCTCTGTAAAATCCTTCTGCAACCTTTTCTAAAAACTCTGCTTTCTGTAACAGTTCTTCTGCACCCCAGTCTCCAAACTCTGCTCTCTGTAGCAGACCTTTTGCACTCTAATCTCCAAACTCTACTCTCTGTAACAGTGTTTTTGCAACTCAGTCTCCAACCTCTGCTCTCTGCAAAGGTCCTTCTGCACCTCAGTCTCCAGCTCTACTCTCTGTAAAAGTCCTTCTGTACCCCAGTCTCAAACCTCTGCTGTCTGCAACGATCCTTCTGCACCCCATTCTCCAACGTCTACTCTCTGCAAAACTCCTTCTGCACCCCAGTCTCCAACCTCTGCTCTCTGCAACGATTCTCTGCATGCCAGACTCCAACGTCTCTGGTCCTCAACAGTCTTTATGCACACCTGTCTCCAACCTCTGATTTCTGTCAGTACCTTCTGCACGCCGGTTTAAAAACTCTGCTCTCTGTAACATTCCTACTACACCCCAGGCTCCAACCTAAGCATTCTGCACCGGTCCTGCTGCACCCCAGTCTCCAAACTCTGTTCTCTGTAGTAGTAAATCTGCTCCCCAGTCTACAACCTCTGCTCTCTGTAACGGTCCTTTTGCTCTCCAGTCTTAAAACTCTGCTTTCTGTATCAGTCCTTCTGTACCACTGTTTCCAACTTCGGCTCTGTGTAACAGTCCTTCTGCACCTCTGTCTCCAACCTCTGTTTTCTGGAACCTTTCTTCTGCACCCCATTCTCTAACCTCTGCTCTCTGCAAAAGTCCTTCTGAAAAACAGTCTCCAACATCTGCTCTCTGCAATAGTCCTACTGTACCCAAGTTTCCTAACTCTGCTCTCTGTAACGGTCCTTCTACACCCCAGTCTCCAACCTCTGCTTTCTGTATCAGTAATTGCACCCCAGTCTCAAACTTTTCTCGATGTAATATTCTTTCTGCACCTCAATTTCCAACCTCTGCTCTCTGCCACAGTTCATCTGCACCAGAGTCTCCAACCTATGCTCTCTTCAAAATTTCTTCTCAACCCCAGTCTCCAAAATCTGCACTCTGTAACAGGTCTTCTCCAATCCAGTCTCCAAAATCTGCACTCTAAAACAGTTCTTCTCCACCCCAGTCTCAAACCTCTGCTTTCTGTATCAGTCCTTCTGCACCCAAGTCTTTAATCTCTTCTCTCTGTTACAGTCCTTCTACTCCTCAGTCTCCAAACTCATCTCTCTGCAACAGTCCTTCTGCACTGAAGTATGCAACAACTGCTACATGAAACAGTCCTTCAAAACACCAGGCTCCAACCTCTGCTATCTGCAACAGTCTTTCCGCACCCGTCTCCAGCCTTTGCTATCTGTAACAATCTTTCTGCACCTCAGTCTCCAAACTCTGCTCTCTGCAATGGTCCTTCTACACCTCAGTCTGCAAACTCTACTCTCTGTAACATTCCTTCTGCACCTCAGTCTTCCACCTCTGATCTCTGTAAGATCTTTCTGCAACCGAGTCTCCAAACTCTGCCTTCTGCAAAAATCCTTCTGCACCCCAGTTTCCAAACTCTGCTCTCTGTAACAGTCCTGTTGCACCTCAGTCTTCAAACTTTTCTCTGTGTAAGATGCTTCTGCCACCGTGTCTCCAAACTATGCTCATTGTAACAGTCCTTCTGCACCCCAGTCTCCAAACTCTGCTCTCAGCAACAGTCCTTCTAAACCCCAGTCTCCAACCTCTGCTCTCTGCAACAGTCCTTCTGTACTGCAATCTCCAAACTCTGCTCTCTATAATGGTCCTTCTGCACTCCAGTCTCCAACTTCTGCTTTCTGTATCAGTCCTTCTGTACCCCAGTCTCCTACCTCTGCTGTCTGTAACAGTCCTTCTGCACCTCAGTCTCCAACTTCTGCTCTCTGCAACAGTCCTCTGCACCCCAGTCTCCAACCTCTGCTCTGGATAACAATCTTTCTGTACCTCAGTCTCCAACCTCTACTCTCTGTTACAGTCCTTGTGCATCTCTATCTCCAACCTCTGCTCTCTGCAACAGTCCTTCTGCACCGCTGTCTCAAATTCTGGTAACTGCAACAGTCCTTCTTCACCTCAGTTCCCAAACTCTGATCTCTGCAATTGTCCTTTTTAAACCCTGTCTCCAACCTCTGCTCTCTGTAACGATTCTACTGCACCCCAGTCTCCAACATTTGCTCTCAGCCCTTTTGCACCTCAGTCTAAAAACTCTGCTCTCTGCAACGATCCTTGTGCACCCCAGTCTCCAAACTCTGCACTCTGAAACAGTCCTTATCTACCCAAGTCTCCAACTTCTGCTCTCTAACAGTTCTCATGTAGTGCAGTCTCCAAAATCTGCTCTCTGTTACGGTCCTTCTGCACCCCAGTTTCCAAACTCTGCTTTCTTTATCAGTCTTTCTGCACACCAGTTTCCAACCTCTGCTCTCTGTAACATTTCTTCTTAACCTCAGTCTCCAAACTCTGCTCTCTGCCACAGTCCTTCTGCACCAAAGTCTCAAATATCTACTCCCTCCAACATTCTTTCTGCACCTCAGTCTCTAACCTCTACTCTCTGTAACAGTCCTTCTGCACACGAGTCTCCAACATTTCCTCTTTGTATAATTTTTCTGCAATCCAGTCTCGAAACTCTGCCCTCTGTAACAGTCATTCTGCACCCCTTCCCCAAACTATGTTCTCTGTAACAGTCCTTTTGCACCCCAGTCTCAATACACTGCTCTCTACAACGATTTTTCTGCACCCGAGTCTCCATCCTCTGCTCTCTACAAAAGTCCTTCTCCACTCCAGTCTCTAAACTCTGCTCTTTGTAACAGTCCTCCTGTAGTGCAGTCTCCAATATCTGCTTTCTGTAACGGTCCTTCTGCACCCCAGTCTCCAACCTCTGCTCTCTGTAACAGTCCTTCTGCACCTCAGTCTCCAAACTCTGCTCTCTGCAAGATTCCTACTGCACCTCAGTCTGAAACCTCTGTTCTCTGCAACGACCCTTCTGAACCCCAGTCTCCAACCTCTGCTCTCTGTAACAGTACTATTGTACCTCAGTCTCCAAACTCTACTCTTCGTAAGATCCTTCTGCAACCCTGCTTCTGTAACAGTTTTTCTGCACCCCAGTCTCCAACCTCTGCTCTCTGTAACAGGCATTTTGCACCCCATTCTCCATACTCTGCTCTCTGTAACAGTGCTTCTGCACCTCAGTCTACAAACTTTGCTCTCTGCAACAGTCCTTCTACTTCCCAGTCTCCAACATCTGCTCTCTGCAACAGTCTTTCTGTACAAAATCTCCAAACTCTGCCTATTTAACAGTCCTACTGTAACGCAGTCTCCAAACTCTGCTCTCTGCAACAGTCCTTCTGCAACCCAATCTCCAACCTGTGCTCTCCGCAGCAGTCCTTCTACACTCCAGTGTCCAGCCTCTGCTCTCTGCAACAATCCCTCTGCAACCCAGTCTCCAAACTCTGCTCTCTGTAACAATCCTTCTGCACCTCAGTCTTCAACCTCTGCTCTCTGCAACGGTCCTTCTACACCACAGTCTCCAAGAACTACTCTCTGTAAATGTACTTCTGAACCCCTTCTCCAAACTCTGCTCTCCATAATAGGCCTACTGCACCGCAGTCTCCAACCTCTGTTTTTTATAACAATTCTTCTGCACCCCAGTCCCCAAACTCTGCTTTTTGCAACAGTATTTCAGCACCCCAGTCTCCTAGATGTGTTTTCTGCAAAAGACCTTCTACACCTCAGTCTGAAAACTCTGTTCTCCACAAAGATCCTTCTGCACCCCTATCTCCAACCTCTGCTCTCTGTATCAGTCCTTCTGCACCCCAGTCTCCAACCTCTGCTATCTGCAACGATCCCTCTGCACCCCAGTCTACAACATCTGCTAGCTGCAACTGTCCTTTGCACCCCATTCTCCAAAATCTGCTCTCTGCAACAGTTCTTCTGTACCTCAGTCTGAAAACTCTTCTCTCTGCCATAATCCTTCTGCACCTGAGTCTCCATCCTCTGCTCTCTGTAACATTTCTTCTGTACCTCAGTCTCCAACTTCTGCTCTGTATCAGATCTGCACCCTTGTCTCCCAAATATGCTCTCTGTAACAGTCCTTCTTCACCTCAGCCTTCAACCTCTGCTCTGTGTAACAGTCCTTCTGCACCCCAGTGTCCAACCTCTACTCTCTGCAACGATCCTTCTGCATCCCAGTCTCCAACATCTGCTCTGTGCAACAGTCCTTCTGCACCCAAGTCTCCAAAATCTGATCTCTGCAACAGTTCTCCTGCACCTCAGTCCGGAAAATCTGCTGTCTCCAAAGATCCTTCTGCACCCTAGTCTCAAAACTCTGCTCTCCGTAACAGTCCTTCTGCACCTCAGTCTCCAAACTCTGCTCTACGTAAGATCCTTCTGCAACCCAGTCTCCAAACTCTGCTCTCTCTAACAGTCCTTCTGCGCCCCAGTCTCCAACCTCTGCTCTCTGTAACAAGCCTTCTGCAACCCAGTCTCGAAACTCTGCTCTCTGTATCAGTCTTTCTGCACCCCAGTCGCAAACCTCTGCTGTTTGTAAGAGTCCTTCTGCATCTCAGTCTCCTACATCTGCTCTCTTCTACAGTCTTTCAGTACCCCAGATTCCAAATTCTGGTTTCTGCAACAGTTTTTCTACACCCCATTCTCCAACCTCTGATATCTGAAAAAGTCTTTCTGCACCCCAGTCTCCAAACTCTGCTCTCTGTAATAATCTTTCTGTGCCTCAGTCTCCAACATCTACTCTCTGTAACAGTCCCTCTGCACCTCACTCTCCAACAACTGCTCTCTGTAATTACCTTCTGCAACCCAGACTCCAAACTCTACCCTCTGTAACAGTCTTTCTGCACGCCTTCTCCCAACTCTCCTCTCCATAACAAGCCTTCTGCACCCAAGTCTCTAAAGTCTGTTCCCTATAACAATCCTTCTTCACCCCAGTCTCCAACATCTGCTCTCTGTAAGAGTCCTGCTGCACCTCAGTCTACAATCTCTGCTCTCTGTAAGATCCTTCTGCAACATTGTCTAAAACTCTGCTCTATTTAACAGTCCTTCTGCACCTCAGTCTCCAAACTCTGTTCTTTGAAACACTCCTTATGCACTCCAGTCGCCGCCCTCTACTCTCTGTAACAGTCCTTCTGTACCGCAGTCTTTAAACTCTTCCCTCTGTAAAGGTCCTTCTGCACCCCAGTCTCCAACCTCTGCTTTCTATATCAGTCCTTCTGTACCCCAGTCTACAACCTCTGCTCTTTGTAACAGTCCTTCTGCACCTCATATCCAAACTCTGCTATCTGCAACAGTCCTTAAGCGCCCCAGTCTCCAACCTCTGCTGTCTGCAAAATTCCTTCTTCACCCCAGACCGCAACACGTGCTGTGTGTAACAGTCCTTCTGCAGCCAAGTCTCCACCTCTGCTCTCTGCAATGATCCTTCTGTACCTCAATCTTAACACTCTGCTCTCTGCAACAGTCCTTCTGCACCCCAGTCTCCAAATTCTGTTCGGTGTAACAGTCCTTCTGTACCTGAGTCTTCAACCTCTGCTCTCTGCAAGAGTCCTTCTGTACCCCTGTCTCGAACATCTGCATTCTAAACAGTCCTTCTACACTTCAGTCTCCAAAATCTGCTCTCTGAAACAGTCCTTCAGAACCCTAGTGTCCAAACTCTTCCTTCTGCTCCCCAGTCTCCAACGTCTTCGCTCCTTAACACTCCTTCTGCACCCCAGTCTTCAACCTCTGTTCTCTGTAAGGTTCTTCTGCACCCCAGTTTTCAAACTCTGCTCTCTGTAACATTCTTCTCCAACCCAGTCTACAACCTCTGCTTTCCTAACCGGTCCTGCTGAAACCCAGTCTACAACATCTGTTCCCTGCAACAGTCCTTCTACTTTCCAGTCTCAAACCTCTGCTCTTTGTAACAGTCCTTCTGTACCTCAGTCTGAAAAATCTGCTCTCTGCAACAATCCCTCTGCACCCCAGTCTCCAACCTCTGCTCTCTGTAACAGTCTTTCTGAACCTCTGTCTCCTACCTCTGCTCTCTGTAAGACCCTTCTGAAACCCAGTCTGAAAACTCTGCTCTCTGTAACAGTCCTTCTGCTCCCCAGTCTCCAACCTCTGCTCTCTGTAACAGGCCTTCTACATCACAGTCTCTAACCTCTGCTCTCTGTAAGAGGCCCTCTGCACCCCAGTCTCCAACCTCTACTCTGGAACCATCCTTCTGCACGCCAGTCTCCTACCTCTTCTCTCTAAAACAGTCCTTCTGAACCCCAGTCTCCTACCTCTGCTCTCTGTAAGATCCTTCTGCACACCAGTCTCCAACCCCTGCTCGCTGTAACAGTCCTTCTGGAACCTATCTCCAAACTCTGTTTTCTGCATCAGTCCTTCTACACCCCAGTCTCCAAATTCTGCTCTCTGTAACAGTCCTTCTGTACCAGAGTCTCCAACCTCTGCTCTCTGTAACGGTCCTTCTGCCCCCCAGTCTCCAACATCTGATTTCTTTTTCAGTCCTTCTGCAACCAAGTATCCAACCTCTACTCTCTGTAATAGTCCTTCTGCACCTCAGTCTCCAACCTCTGCTTTCAGCAACAGTCCTTCTGAACCCCAGTCCCCAAACTCTGCTCTCTGCAACATTCCTTCTGCACCCCAGTATAAAACCTATGCTCTCTGTAAAAGTCCGTCTGCACCCCAGTCTCCAACGTCTGCTCTCTGTAATGATCATTCTGCAACCTAGTCTAAAACATCCGCTCTCTGTAACAGTCCTTATACACCGCAATCTCAAAACTCTTTTCTCTGTAAGATCATTCTGAAAACAAGTCTCCAACGTCTGCTATCTGTAACTATCCTTCTGCACCCCAGTCTTTAACCTCTGCTCTCTGCAACAGTCCTTCTGCACCTCAATCTCCAACTCTGCTTTCTGCAACAGTCCTTCTTAACCCAAGTCTCCAACCTCTGCTCTCGCAACATTTCTTCTGCACCCGTCTTCAAACTGTGCTCTCTCTAAAAGTCTTTTGGCACCCCAGTCTCTAAACTCTGCTCTCTGTAACAATCCTTCTGCACCCCAGTCTCGAACCTCTGCTCTCTGCAACGATCCTTCTTCACCCAATTCTCAAAACTCTGCTCTCTACAAATGTCCTTCTGAACCCCAGTCTCCAACATCTGCTTTTTAAAACAGTTCTTCTGAACCTAAGTCTGAAAACACCGCTCTCTGTAATTCTCCATCTGCAACCCAGTCTCCAACCTCTGCTCTCTGTAATTGTCTTTCTGTACCTCAATCTCCAACCTCTGCTCTATGCAAAAATCCTTGTGTGCACAAGTCTCTAACATCTGCTCTCTTAAACAGTCCTTCTTCACCCCAGTCTCGAAACTCTGCTCTCTGCAACGATTCTTCTGCACCTTAGTCTCCAACCTCTGCTCTCTGCTACACTCTTTCTGGACCCCAATTTCCAAATTCTACTCTCTGCAACAGTCCTTCTACATTGCAGTCTAAAACCTCTACTCTCTGCAACAGTCCTTCTGCACGCCTATCTTCTACCTCTACTCTCAGCAACAGTGTTTCTGAACCTCAGTCTCAAACCTCTGCTCTCTCCAACATTCCTTCTGCACCCCAGTATCAAACCATTGCTCTCTGTAAAAAAAGTCCGTCTTTTTTTAAAGTCTGTCTGCACCCCAGCCTCCAACCTCTGCTCTCTGTAAGAATCCTTCTGAAACTCAGTCTCGAACCTCCCCTCTCTGTAACAGTCCTTCTGCACCTCAGTCTCCAAACTCTTTTCTCTGTAAGATACTTCTGAAACCCAGTCTCCAACGTCTCTTCTCTGTAACAGTCCTTCTGCAACCACTCTTTAACCTCTGCTCTCTACAACAATCCTTCTGCACCTCAGTCTCCAACCTCTTTTTTCTGCAACAGTCCTTCTGCAAACAAATCTCCAACCTCTGCTCTCCGCAACATTCCTTCTGCACCCAAGTCTCCAACCTGTGATCTCTGTAAAACTGCTTCTACACCCTAGTCTCCAAACTCTGCTCTCTGTAACAATCCTTCTGCACCTCAGTCTCAAACTTCTGCTCTCTTCAACGATCCTTCTGCACCTCAGTCACCAACCTCTGCTCTCTGCAATGATCCTTCTGCACCACAGTCTCAAACCTCTGCTAGCTGCAACAGTCCTTATTAACCCAAGTCTTCAACATATGCTTCCTGCAACAGTTCTTCTATACCTCAGTCTGAAAACTCTGCTCTCTGCAATAATCCATCTGCACCCAAGTCTCCAACATATACTCTCTGCAAAAGTCCTTCTACACCCTAGTCTCCATACTCTGCTCGCCTAAACGATCCTTCTGCACCACAGGCTCCAACATCTGTTCCCTACATTAGTCCTTCTGCAACTCAGTCTGTAACCTCTGGTCTCTGCAACAGTCCTTCTTCACCCCACTCTCCATCTTCTGCTCTCTGCAGCAGTCCTTTAGCACTCCAGTCTCCAACATCTGCTCTCTTCAACAGTCATTCTCCACCCCAGTCTCCAATCTCTGCTCTCTGTAACAGTTCTTCTGTACTGCATTCTCCAACCTCTTCTCTCTCTAAGGGTATTTCTGTACCTGAATCTTGAACCTCTGCTTTCTATATCAGTTTTTCTGCATCCCAATCTCCAATCTTTGCTCTGTGTAACTGTACTTCTGCACGTTAGTCTCCAAATCTGCTCTCTGCTACAGACCTTCTGGACCCCAATCTCCAACGTCTACTCTCAGCAACAGTCCTTCTACATCCTAGTCTAAAATCTCTCCTCTCTGCAACAGTCTTTCTGAACCCAGTCTCCAACCTCTGCTCTCTGTAACAATCCTTCTGCACCTCAGTCTCCAACCTCTGCTCTCTGCAAATGTCCTTCTGCACCTCAGTCTCCAACCTCCACCCTCTGTAACAGTGCTTTTGCACTTCAGTCTCCAACCTCTGCTCTCCGTAAAATCCTTCCACAACCCAGTCTTCAAACTCTGCTTTCTGTAAGATCCTTCTGCAACCAAGTCTTCAAACTCTCCTCTCCATAACAGTCCTTCTGCACACCAGTCTCCAAACTCTGCTCTCTGCAACGATCTTTCTTCACCCCTGTCTCCAACCTCTGCTCTTTGCAACAGTCATTCTGAACCCCAGTCTCCAACATCTGCTCTCTGCAACAGTCCTTCTGCACCTCAGTCTGATAACTCTGCTCTCTGCAATGATCCTTGTGCACCCCAGTCTCCAAACTCTGCTTTCTGTAAGAGTCCTTCTGCACTTCAGTCTCCAACTTCTGCTCTTGGCAACAGTTCTTCTGCACCCCAGTCTTTAACAGGAGATAATACCAAAGGTTAGCTAATAGGATGGCATCAAATTAAGAAGGTTCTGCACAGCAAAAGAGACAATTAGAATATGAAGAGAGAACCTACGGAAAGCGAGAAAATCTTTATGAGTTGCTCTTCTAAAAGAGGATGAATATTCAGAATATTAATAAAGAACTCAAAAAACTTAACATCAAACCCACAATTTTTAAATAACCCAATTATCAAATAACCCAATTACCAAATGGGAAACTAAATGAAGTAAACAGACACGTCTTAGAAGAAAATATGTGAGTGGCCAACAAATATATGAAAATACTTGCAAGTCAAGACTACCCTGAGATTTCATCTCACTTCAGTGACAAAGGCAACCACCAAGAATACAAACAGAAACGAGTGTGACAAGAAGAGAATTGGAGAGAAAGGTGCACTCTCACCCTGTTGGTGGGCATGTAAATCAGCACAACCACCACAGAAATCGGGATGGAAGCTCCTCAGGAGTAGAAATGGACCACCCTGCGACCCAGCTCTGCCTCTGCTTGGTATTTATCACAGCGGATCGAAGTCATCATACTATAATGACACATACATGCCCATGAACCAGCCGAGGTGACATCAGTGGACGAATGGATAAAGAACATCTGGTATATGCACACTGGAATTTCATTCAGCCATGAAGAAGAACGAAATTATGTCATGCTGGAAGATGGATGGATCTTCAGAACATTAAGGGAAATAAGCAACTCAGAAAGTTAAGGGCCATATGTCTTTCCTCTGTTAAAGCTAGAGGGGGAAAAGGAAGAAAAGTTGGGAAGGGAGTCTCATCATGAAAGTTGAAGGAAGATCAGTAGAGTCAAGGCACCAGGGGAGGAGGTAAGGAAAAGGGAAATATTGGGATGATATTGGCCAAAGTTCACGGTTATTGTGTGTGCATGTTCAAATATGTGTCAGCAAATCTCACCATTATGGACCACTACAATGCACCAATGAAGTGTGTAAAGAAGAGTTTCACATTACATGGGACAGGCACTATTCTAGGAGGGTGCCCATATTTTCCCATCTATAAATACCACGATCATTTACCTCTGTCAAAAATATCTACAGATTCAAATGTTCTGATCACTGCTCCACCACATGGCCTTTTCTACTTCAGGGTCCCCTTATTCTCACTGAAATCAGGAAGCCCGTTTCAACAATGCCATCAGTCACTGTCTTCCCAGGCTGCCGAGGACAGCAGCTGCGGGTTTCACAAGGATCTGGTGCTGCCTTCTGAACGCATGTCCACGAGGCCTTGGCAAAGGCTGGTGCTCCAGGCCCTCCTCCAGATACAGCTGTGAGGCCAGGGAAGCGGTCACATAACACGCCATCCAACACCTTATTATTTCTAATCACCATCCTCACCATTATTCCAGGATCATATTGGTCATTGAACTTAAGCAAACACTGAGTCCAGATTTTAGTCTATCAACCAAAGAGAGTCTAATAGCCACTCCCCGTGGCTCAGGAAAATCCTTGGCCCTAACATTTCTGGTGATTATGTCCCTGTGACTGTATTCAAGATTATCCAAAAATATGTCCTGACTTCTTTGGTCTAAAAGACTCAAACAAATTCTCTTATATATTCTTAAGGCTAATATTAACAAAATACAGTAAAATATTTACCTTTTATTTTGGTGTGACCCTTATACTCTCTTGGGCTATATTTTATACTCTTACCTGAGGCGTTCTAGGATCAGACCCCAATTAAGAGTCTGGTGACAATGTGCGATGATGGATGAGCATCTTAAAGACAATTGGGCTGGAGATGTGGCTTAAGCAGTAGTGCGCTTGCCTGGCACGTGTACGGCCTGGGTTCAATCTTCAGCACCACATACCTACAAAGATGTTGTGTCCGCCGAGAACTAGAAAATGAATATTAAAAATTTTCTCTCTCTCTCTCTCTCTCTCTCTCTCTCTCTCTCTCTCTCTCTCTCTCTCCCTCTCTCTCTCCCTCTCTCTCTCTCTCTCTCTCTCTCTCTCTCTCTCTCTCTCTCTCTCTCTCTCTCTTCCCTCTCCTCTTCTCTCCTCTAGTCTCTTACTCTCTCTTAAAAAAAAGACAACTGCCAATGTAGAGTCACCAAGGGTCTTCAATTTAGGGAAACCTAGTCTCCTCGGGGGAGGAGGGGCTGCTTCTGACAGCAAAGAGGGTTAATGGAGATTTCAGGGTTCAAGGCTCTGAAATTTGTCTAATCTCACTGGTATTTTGCCATTCTAATTAACAGGGTCTCAATCATTCTCCCATTAATGTCCTAATTGACATAAGAGAGACCTGGAGAAATTGTGGATTTATAATTTTCTTTATACTTCTGCAATTTGGAGAATTGGATGTTTTATTATGACATTAACCTTTATCAGTTTCCAGAGAGAAAATATTTCTGATTATCTGAACCTGACTTGAAGGAGGAATATAATGCTTGAACCTATCATTTTCTTTCTGTAAGTCTCCCACTCCAGTCAGTAACAGAAGTCTGTAGTCATGTTGTAATGTTAATTCCCACCCTGAAGGTCGATGGTGTTATTCCAAATCTCAGTTTTCCATAGACATTTGATTTCAGGCCACGATAACTTAAAGTCTCTTTTGGTCATTGCACACCAGGAATTATCAGGTCTCCTTTCCCATGGGCTGTGACATCATCAACATATTCAATTCCCTCAGGTCAGACATCCAACCTACCTCCTCAGATCTCTTATCTAGAACCATCTCTGATGTAAACCACTATTGTCCTCAGTGCCACCGTTGTCAGGTAGAGATGAAGAACGACTCTTGATGTCTTAGGGTAGAGGAAGTTGACACAGAAAAAAGTTATAAAATGGTTGGGAAATCTGGAAGAAAAAAAAGAAAATAGGGCAGGTGACACCACCCCATATATGGAAACCCTAACTTCCCTGGAAAGAGACGCTCATTCCACGCTACTGTGACCCACATTCAGGAACAGCTGTCTAGGAGCAAGGACACACAGCTCCTGGCACCAAGGAGATTAGTTCCTGCCTCTACAGGGCTGGTTTGCTGCTGCTGCTATGGGATCCAAAAGAACCCGCTTTCTTCCTTTCCTTTCTTCCTCTCTGCCTAGTGATTGGCTGATCTTGACAGAACCTCCTAAAATTGAGGCCAGAAATCAGGGGAGTGTGGGAAACGAGGTTCTTGTACTTTCTGTCTCTCTGGTGTGGGGAGAACACAGAAGGACAGAGATGGTGCTGAACACGCACACAAGGTGTTCAATACACTTGAACCTGAAAGTGGGATAAGGGTGTTTGTGAAAAGAGAGGAGAGAAAGGAGTCTCAGAGATTTTAAAAGCGGGAGTTGGAGTTGAAGCTCCAGATACAGACTCTCTAACCAGGTGCCTACAAGTCCCTGGAAGGCATCTTTTTCAGATGACTGTATACTACAGTTTGAAGATTGGTCTAGACTTTGATTGTGCAAAGGGATGCACACCATCCAGCCAGCTTCCTCAGGGCACTCTGGACCTCGTTGCTTCTCAGGCTCCAAATGACGGGGCTCAACAGGGGGCTCACCACACAGAAGATCACAGAGACCAGGGTGTCCATTTCCAGCCTTCTCTGGGCCTGTCATAGTGGAAGATGGCTGTTCCATAGAAGACCACCACGACAGTGAGGGGGGATGCACAGGTGGAGAAGGCCTTCCTCCTGCCCTAGGCAGAGGGAATCCCCAGGATGGCCACCAAGATGAGTGCGTAGGAGCCTGCAGTGAAGAGTCAGGGGCTCAGGCCCATGGTGGCACTGACAATGTGGAGCAGAGACTCGTTGACAGAGGTGTCTGAGCAGGAGAGCTTCAGGAGCAATGGGGTTTCACAGAGAAAGTGGCGGAACTGCTAGGGCCCACACAGAGTGAGTTTGATGGCCAGCACCGTGTGTGTGACCAAAATCACCAGCCCACACGGCCAGGACCCAGTCACCAGGCCAACACAGACCTTCACATTCATGATAACTGGGTACTGAGGAGGATGGCAGGTGGACACACAGCAGTCACACTGGCCACACAGCCAGTAAGAAGCCTTCTGTGCCAGCACTTGTCACCAAGAAGAAGATCTGGGAAAGGCAGCCCTCATAAGAAATGGCCTTCTTCTTTCAGAAGAAGTTCACCAGCAGTGCTGGGAGGGTAGTGGATGTTTAGCAGATGTCCAAGAAGCTCAACTTGCTGAGTAAAAGTACATTGGAGTGTGGAGAGCAGGACTGACCCTGGTGTCCACTATTATGAGCATGTTCCCCAGGAGAGTGGTCAGGTAAATGACCAGAAAGAGCAGAAAGAACCAGCCCTGTAGGTTGGAGTGGTTGGAAAATCCCAAGAAGATGAATTCAGTGACAAATGATTGATTGCTCATTTCCAATGGTATCATAGCTACAAAACAGAGAAAAAGAGACCATGACAAGAATGGACTGAGAGCACCCCAAACATGGCAAATAATATTGTATACAGAGATGCCTGGACTCTGGAAAGAGACGTATAGGGGTGACTTTACATTTTCTAAAAAAAAAAATGATTGATACAATTACTGACTTTCTATCATGTTACCCATGCTAATCCGTGATCCATTGTTTTGAACTAAAATTTCTGTTTCTTTTTCAATCTTAAATGAAAAATACTATAGTAACACAGTAGGTTCTTTGATCAGATAGATGTGGATTGAAATTTATCTGTTGTTCACTAGATGTTGTTTGTAAAAATGTCAGCTCATCTCTATTCCTCAGTTTGTTCCTTGCTTAGGACATTAATGATGTCTATTTCACAACTGATGAAAAAAGTTTTGAGATAATATAAGCTATGTGTCTGGTACATTACATTTACTCAATGCCTTTTATCAAGTTAGAAAATGTCTATCCATTTTTTTTACTAGTAGTTTTTTTTTTTTTTTTGGTGTATGTGTGCTGGGTTTTGAATTCAGAGCCTTATGCATACTAAGCATGCACTCTACCACTGGACTTTGCCCCTAGTTTCATTTAGTTATAGTTTTTATCATAAATAGATATTGAATTTTCTTATTTTCTCTGCATCTATTGAAATGATATATATATATTTTTCTTATTTAGTCTGTTACTATGGAAATTCGGTTGATTGAATTTTTGAATATTGAACCAGCCTTGCATTCTGGGATTGATCTCAATTGACTGAAATGTTATCCTTATTCTATATGGCTGAGTTGAGTTTGTTAATATTGTTCCCTGCTTGCTTTTGTGTATTCTATTTTCGCTGTTCTCCAGAGATAATCTATGTCTTGAAGAATTCCAGCAGTATTCTACTGTTATTTTCAGTCAATGCATGTTAGTGGACTAGTGGAAAACAGAGAAGGGATTTCTGATATTTTCAGGAATCCAGTCACAGGGATATGGCCTTCACAATGACCCACTTTCTAGCAATATGGCTGAGCCTAGTTCTTATTCCTCCCAACGTTAGACATTCCACCGTGTTCATTCCATATCTGCAAAGGTTTTCTGTTGAGTGTGCTAGTGTAACAGTTTCTGTTACTCTTGCCCCTGAAGATTACAGCTTTTGTTCTATGCGAAAAATCAGGAAATTGGTCTGGGGGAAGTTTTGGCTGCTGTTGCTGCTCTTTGTCCCTCGACCTATCCAAGAAATTATACCATTAAAGACACTTTCTCAGAATACTTCCCTCTCTTCCTGGGAGCATTTGGTAGAATCTATGGAGAAAAAGAAAAAAATACAAACATCTTATGTCTATAGCCCTCTGGGTCTTTATGCTCTTAAACAAGTCTATACTAAGTCTTTAGCAATCCATTAACTATTTTTTATTTGAGTTTTTTTTTTTTTAATAAATAAACTCCTGTGTATCTAGTGGGTTCTCCCATAGTTAAAAAAAAATGCCTGGATTATTTTGGTTGCTTATCTCTCCCCAGACTTTGGTTAGTTGTTTGCCTTATAATCTTCATCCCTAATAAAGTCAAGGAAAGTCATTAATTTGCATTTTCTTTTGCTCTTATTGGTTATTATAATGATGAAAACAACATGCTTTCTAGCTATTTCGATAGATTCTCAAGGTGAAATTTGAAGTTTATACACTTACTTCTCAAAAATATTTAGTAATTTCTAATTTAGTCAAATATGTAGTTATTCTATTCAAAACAATCCCATTCCTAGCATATTTCCAAGGAAATTAATGCACAGTTCACAAAAATTCTTGTGTAAAAATTCATAATAACTCAAACAAATATTATGCCTTCAGCCTACGGACTGAAAATAAATCACGGTTTATCATGCAGTGGAATAATTCAGTTACTTTAGAAACACAAATACTGGAACATTAATAAAATTGACAAATCTGAAAGACAATTTCTGGGTGAAAGTAGCCATATACAAAATATATAATGTATGTTTCCTTTAAATAAAGTTCAAAAATTAGCAAAACAGCTATAATGGTCAAGTAATAATGGTGGTCTTTTTTTTTGGAGCTCAGGGGTGATATCAGTTGAAGCATGAAAGAATTTTCTAAAGTGATGAAAATGTTTTATATCCTGATTTTTGGTAGTTCATATATATGTAAAATATTATACACCTGTACACTTTAGATCTGTGCATTCTTTGAGTACAAATTATAGTTCAATTTTTAAAAATAGCCTTATTTTAAAAATAAGTAATTAATGGGGAAGAGTGGTACCTGCCTGTAATCCGTGGTACTTGGGGGACTAAGGCAGGAGGATCATAAATTTGAAACTCTGCAAGGCCCCCCAACCCAAATAATTGAAAAGACTGGGGATATAGCTTCATGGTAGAGTGCCACTGGGTTCAATCCCAAGTACTGCAGTAAGTAAGTAAGTAAGTAAGTAAGTATGTAAGTAAGTAAGAAAGTAAATTGATAAATAGAAGTGAAAGCATTTTTTTCAAGATGATTTTTAACTCAGGATTGGTTGGAACGACATCTAAATATTTGTTTAAGTCTCTAAGAGGTTAAGTATTTTCTCCCATTTTTTGCATTTCTCTACTTCTTTTTTACCACAGTGATAGTCCAGGACATATCACATTTTACAAGTGACATCAGTTGTTTCCTGATCACGATCTGTTTGAAGCAGTGAATGTGATTGGTGGGTGCATTCGGTCTGTATCACAGATACAAAGAATTGCTCACCATGATGAATGGGCGTGTGTGTGTGTGTGTGTGTGTGCGTGTGTGTGTGTGTGTGTGTGTGTTATTGTTTGTGGGATTGGTATTGACTGAGAACACTTTCTTATAGTTAGTGGGATGGCAAGTTGGCATCTCAGGCAACATTAATGGCAGAAATCTCAAAGAATATAGCAGAAATCTGCCATCTAAGGCTCAGCGAGCTCAGAACACTTGGCTATCCTAATTGCTATAAATGGAAAGACCCTCACTATTGAGCTTTTCTGAGAGCTGCATCACACTGGGGCGGGAGGAGGGAGCCCATTTCCATAGAGATGCACCCTGTTTCTATGGAGACTCCAGCTAGGCTTCAAGGGGCTGGTGGGATAGTACCAGTGGATGCTGCCAAGCCCTGGGTCATTCTGAGGAGCCTGCTACTTCAGGGGAGGTGGCAGGGTATCAGCCTATGGGGCCAGGACTAGGCTCTGTGAAGCTGTGTCAGGCCTGATTTCTAAGCAAGGTACTTGGCAATAGAAACTCGGAAAACGTCCCACCCCCCACCATGCCATGGGCTACCAGAGAGCCCAGGTGTGTCTCTGGAAGCCAGGCTTGGGTATGAGCATGGACATCAATGATTGCAGATTATCAATAATAGGGGACAATAAATCTCTTTCAGGTGAGTGCAGACTGAAAACAGGGACATCTGGAGGGAGATAGACTAGGTTTTAGAAAATCATCAGATCTCTAGGTTTAGAACACGCAGATACACCCACTCATGGAATTGTGCCTGTGAGTCCAAAGAGCAGGGGTCAATAACTGTGAAACCTGGTTCCCCAGGTTTTAGACACACCTGTTTAGTTCAAAAGAGTGATCTGAGTGTTAAAACAACATCAAAATGAAGTGGTCTGTATCTGAAGACATGCTGTGTTGAAGGTGGGACAAAATCTCTGAAGCCCTCATGGAGAAGGATATGGAGAACTTTAAAGTCCTAGTTGAAGAGGACACGGTAAAGACAACAAATCAGTTTGGGCAGGCTGGCTATCTGGTGGGATCACTCAGGAAAACAGGAATATGTAAGGAATAGCAGATGTAGAGGAGGCTTTAGTGGATTTGATTTGAGTAATGTTGAATGTGAGTTATCTGTGGGATAATCACGTGGAAATGCCCTTCACAGACACCCTAGAACTGCAGGTGTGGATTTGGGAGTCATTGTCTTGAAGGCAACTGTTACAGCAAAGAGTGAATATGTAATCCCCCAGGAGAATAGAGAAAGTAGAGAAGGAAATAGAGAAAGTAGGGATTCTTGTGATACTTGGTGTTCACGAAAATTGTAGTAAAAGTTTATCCAGAAATGACTAATAACATCACACTATCTAGGTCAGTTGTAGGTATCGCTTTCTCTAAATAATTTCCCTAAACAAGAGGTTACCTTATTAGCATTGATTTATAATAAATCAACTTTGAAATGGAGATGAAAGCTACATGTACTTAACATTTCTTACGTTCTCTGTTTTTCTCTATCAACTACCTGGATGAACTGCAAGTCATTTAGACATCAGTGATATGTACTTTCTTTTAACTCTCCATATCAAAAAGATCAATATGCCAACTCTTTTATAGGTAGATATCTAGATGTTTTCAGAAAAGAGAAATAAAATTTCATATAGAAGGCAGTTCCAGCAGATTTTAGTATGGGAAATTGGTACATGGTCTGTGGATGTGTAAAAGGGAAAACTAAATGTAAATGTTCAGGGATTTACAAATACAATCTCTGAAATTGTGCATACTGCTATTGTAAGGTCTTAAATATAAAGGTCAGTTCAGAAGGGACAATTTCATGGGGCATTAATATAATATGCCAATGTATGTTTATATAATTTTATCTTCATATAAGTTTTTCCTTGGTTTTACTGTCTAATTTCTTGTAGGTCACGGGTGTGGGGTAGGGTGAAGGATGATACCCAAACAATTTTCATTATTCTCTATGCTCTTTATTAATGTAGGGCATTAGATTGAATCATCATCATGGTCACCATTAGAATCCATCATTAACAATCATAACTCATGAATGACACTTTGTGACACAATATGTACTTGCTCCTTAGAATTTATATAATGCAGCATAGGAATTAGATCAACTTAATAGTGAACCCACTGCTCTGCAATAATAATAACCATAATCATCATAATCATCTAGGGCATATTTCATAGAAAAATAATTTGAGTGTGAGTCTTCTTAGATTGCTTCAATACACATAAATGCCTGACTTTAAAAACCTTGTTTAATGTAGTTCAAAAGTGGCATGTTTTCTGTAAAAATTAGATTGAATTTCGGATAATTCATTCTATCAAAACAGTGAATTTCTTTGTAAAGATGTATTTTAACATACCTGAATCCAATCAGGATTTTTCTAATTGAGTAACGAATAGAGACACACATTACGTAAAAATACCTAACACTTATTAAATGCCTATAAGACTTTTACATGCATTAACTTATTTGGTTTACACAACGACCTATAAGATAACCTATTATCCCCATTTTACATAAAGAAGAATTGAAATTATTGCACAATATATTAATGCAAGTAGGGAAACATCAATGAATCCCTTTAATTTGCATAATGTACATTAATTTGTACATTTAATATGTATTAACAATTATGATTTAAGATACAAAAAAGAAATTGACTCAGAAAATTTATCATGTAATAACAATTATTTGTAGTGATACTTTGTTACCTGATGATAATACCATATATTAGTAAACTGTCTTATTATCTTGAATGCCCAGACATTCTTGTCTTTGGTTCTAATAATTCATTGCACATGATTAATAGGCCAACACAGCATTCATTAAAATTCCAAATCTCAGGGTCTTAAGAAGCTTAAATTATTTAAATTTTAATAGAAAGTCGGTGCTTCAGTTAAGCACAACTAATTTTAAAATCTAAATATAAACAAAATAAAATAAATAAGTCTAGAATCTTAAAAGAAGAACTTTTTTTTTGGCAATAAATTAAATGTTTTGCTGACTAACCTTAGGGATTCATTTCCTCAAATGAGAAAAAAAAATGGGCATGACCAAAACGAGGAAGTATGGTGTGATCATGAAAACCCTTATGCACATCAGGGAAACAATGATTCCTATTTGATCTCAATAGCACAAGCAATGATTAAAATTTTAAATCTAATTTTCATGTTGCCCAGTAAATTGCTTAAAACACACACACACACACACACACACACACACACACACACACACACACACACAGTACAAGGTCAATTTATTCAGAAAAATATCTGAATGATTTCAGGTGCTTGGGGCAATGTGAATGTATTACTGTGAAATCTATGAGCTATCTGGCCTGGCCCAGAATTGTCCTCATATCTTTCCATGTGGTGTGGGTGCTTGGAGCCGAGGGAAAGATCAGAGGTCATTGTGCAGAACAGTTGGCCTCAGTCAGTGAGTTCCAAGTGTTCCCCGTGATGCTGGTCTAAGGACACACTTTGGGGGAGGCTGGGCTCTTTCACCTAACATGCAGGGATGCCCTTACCCCTAACTGGTAGGTTTAAAATCTTAACAAATTCACCAGGAAAAAGCCTCCCTCCTGTCTTGGAGATTCAGCACTCAATTCAGCATTTAACATATCTTTCAGTTCTGTTTTTTGGGGGCTGGGGTGTAGGGGGGCAGTTACCGGAGATTGAACTCAGGGGCTTGACCACTGAGCAATATCCCCAGCCCTATTTTATATTTTATTTAGAGACAGGGTCTCACTGAGTTTCTTGGTGCCTTGTTTTTATGAGGCTGTCTTTGAACTCACTATCCTCCTGCCTCAGCCTCCTGAGCTGCTGGGTTACAGGCGTGCACCACTGTGCCAGCTCCTTCAGTTCTTTTTATTTCACCTGTGCTTCTTCTAGCATAAAGGGGAAAAAGAAGACAAATTATTACCTCTTATGATATGTCAGAGCCTTCTAGTTATAAAAATCTTCAAAATAAAAAATTCTCTTTTCCATTTAGGATTTTAAAATTTCTTTTCTTTGTAGTGGTTAGTTTCAATTCAAACCAATTCTGAGACACCCTGTTGGAGCTGGTCTCCAACACTGTCCTTCAACCAACTTACAATCTAATGGGAAGATGAACTCAATATGTGCAGGAAACTTGGTAACAATTCTATGTAATCTACAAATTATCATTATTTTCTTTTAGTGTTTTCTTGGGCAGCTCTGGGAATGGAGCACTTAATACTTGTCAAAGTCCCTTATTCCATATTGAACATGTGCTCTTTCAGGTCCTAGTTGGGCCTCTCAATTGTGTTCTAAACACTAGGGCAACACCTTGTGTAAATGTGCACTCAGTAAAGGTTTGAAGAATGAAGAAGGTGTGTCATATACATCCATGGAGCAGAGTTTTTAAAAGATTCTTTAAAGACGGTACTGTGTGGGACCTAAAGGATCTAACAGAGACTTGACAGAGGCGAGAGGACTTTTCTGTTCAGTGGTTCTGGTGCAGATATCTTGCTGAGGAAATAAAGCCTCTGTGGGCATAAGTGAGGCAGCATAGCCCAGCGGCTTCTGAGGAACTCAGTGTCTCCTGTCTCCTGAACATATCCCTTATGGAGACCATCGGCTCAGTTCCCACAGAACAAGCAGCTCTGCATCTTTCTTTCCCAATCAGTCATCTCAAAGTCAGGTGACCGAGAATGAAGTCACTTATGAGTGACCCCAAAATATAATATTTCTAAAGGAGGGGGGTTGTGTATTAAGTAGATTACTCACAAGCTTCAGGGATTTATTACAGTTAATAAATTGCTTGCAACTCCCCTCCCCAAGCATCCATGTGTTGTAAGATAAAGATGAAAACCCCTAGTTAGTGAATGAATACGTTTCTAAACATAACTTCTTCTACAATAATGAAGTTATTATTTGAACAGATATTTTGGTAGGTCTATTGTTATGCTCTATTGTATCATAATGGGAATGTTTCCCTATACTTTCTCCCTAAATATTATTCCTTTCTGTCCTGCTCATCAAAAGCAGAGGATTAACACTAAGCATTATCTATTGTTTACCATAAGTAATTTTCCACACTCATCATCTCACTTAAGGAATTTAGGCATCCCAAGGTTTCTGGTTATGTTTTGGGTTTTCTTCCAGTACTGGAGGCATCATGCTAAATTTCTCAGGTTTTGTGATAACCTCTGAAGTTATTTCTACTCTGGCAATACAAGTAGTATTGTGGAAACTTAGAGACACATAGAAAAGGTGCTACGATAGGTCATTACATAAATGCCATCAAAATGGTAATGAAAATATGTAAAATATTCTGTAATATGTTTTTAAAGTGTAGGTACATCCTGATTCTGGGATAGTGTTTTTGAAAATTGTGATGGTAAATAAACTACTTACCAGCAACTCTCACAGAGAGGCGTAGATTTCTGGTTTTGGTGTGGCACTTGCTGCTCTCCATACTAGCACCTGGGCTGCAAAGAAAGCCCTTGGTAAAACTGGCTGTTGGTCTTCATTCACCAGAAAACGGACCTGATAATTCTGAGAGTTGCCTGTCGCATATCTGTGGCCTCATGAAGAAGTCAAAATTCTCTGATCTCTCACAATTCATTTTCCAGTGATGGACATTTATAGAGGTCTGGGGCCGACCTGTTGGGAATATGCATCATGCCTTTTCTATGAAGCTGCTCTGGGACTCCTCAGTGTGCAAACACAACTCAAGGGCAATGGCTTGAGTTAAACTGCAACAATGGAGAGCAGTTAATTTGCTGTTGTATTCATTAATGTCTTGGCAATCACCTGTTCCCAGCATGCAGCGAGCAGATCAGCGTCCTCTCTCTTCTGGGATGTGGGTGAGCAAAGTTCAGAGTGAGATTTCTGCTAAGAAGTTTTGGGTGCCTGAAACCTCAAGACTGCCTTCCCTTCCTGCTAGGGAGAGAAGGGGTCAGGGTGGGTGTACACTTATTGGGATGGATTTCGCATGGCATATGAAGTTTTTCCTTCATGTTAAATACTTTGCCAGATGGACAGATATCAGAAGCCACAATATTAAAAGCATCCCCACTATCTTCAGCTGATCCACTCCCGCTAAGTTCTGATCCCTTACCAAACCCTGTATGACTTCATGCCCCTTAATTTTATGATCCTGCTGATGCTCATGACCTGGTGAAGAAATTGTTTGCTATGGAGTTTAAAAGTAGGGGAAAAAAAAGAGTCATCAAACAGTTCTTTTAGGCACAGATGGAGAAAAGACAACAAGTTTGAAAGTCTTGTAGTATTTTACTGCACAAAAATAAAATTAAAATTATTAGATAAAGATGTAAGTCTCTAAAACTGAAAATTTCCCATAATACAATGGGGTCTTCCTCATGCTTAGGAGAGACACATTAACAGTACTCCTAGAAGATTTTAGAATGATTAGCCATCAAGGAAAGTCAAAGCTAAAGCACATTTTATGAAGCACTTCACACATTCCAGGGTCGTCATAATAAAAGGAATGATAATGATGTGTTGTTAAGGGAGTGAGGAAATCAGAAGCTTTATTCACCACTCTTAATAATAAGGTAACCTGGTTCCACTGGTCTGAAAATGATCTGGAACTTCTTCAGAAAGTTAAATATGGAGTTAACGAACCACCTCTTCCACTCCTACTTACAAACTCAAGATAAATAAAAAAGTTGTCCACCAATGATTTGTACATGAATGTTCATATAATGTTCATATTATATATAATGTTCATATTATATATACGAATCTTATTCATATTAGTCAAAAAGTGAAAATGACCAGGCAGTGCTGTAATCTAGCTACTCAAGAAGCTGAGGCAGGAGGATCACAAATTAAGGGACAACCTGAGCAAATTTGCAAGACCCTGTCTCAAAACAAAATTTTTAAAAGGGTTGGGCTTTCGCTTAGTGGTAGAACATTGTTTAGTGTGCAGGAGGCTCCGGGTTCAATCTGCAGTACGACACCCACACAGACACAAAGTAAAAATTACTATGCAGTGGGAAATGAACAAAAAATGTGGCATTTTCATAAGATGGAAATAAGTCACAATAAGGAGGAATAAACTAAAATACTTATACAAGCTACAATATAACTGAAAATTGCAAACATCCTAAGTGAAAGGAGTCACATCCAAAAGGCGTATATAGTATTACTTAATTAAAAATATTTACAGAAAGTCGAGTGCATACATGGGTCTTTCCACATGTGAAGGAGAAACAAGGAAATGGTGTTTATTTAAAACTTAGAATCAAGATCCATTAGGAAAATGCAAGTCAATGTCACATTGCACATAGCACTTCACATTCACTAGTGTTGGCCAGAGCTACAATATTGGGGGAAAGGAGATTGACTTCTTTGGGTATAGGCTTTTTTTTTTGGAGAGAAAAGTAATAGAAATATTCTGAAATACCTGTGGATTAGAGAACCCAGGTGAGGTCACAATGTGTCACATACTTAGCACAGTGTGCTTCCCCTGGTTAAAGGGGCACCACAGTGATCATGAGACACTGTGTATGGAGAGAGCACTCTTGTAATTGCTGCTGAAGTGTTCACATATTTCTACAACTAAGACATTTCCTAGAATGAAACCATCATCTAGTTCTAATCACACTATACAGTCTGTCTCCCAGCCAGCTTCCTCAGGGCACTCTGGACCTCATTGCTTCTCAGGCTGTGAATGATGGGCTTCAACATAGGGGTCACCACACAGAAGAGCACAGAGACCAGGATGTCGGTGTCCAGCCTTCCCTGGGCCTGTCATAGTGGAAGTTTTCTGTTCCATAGAAGACCACCACGACAGTTAGAGAGGACGCACAGGTGGAGAAGGCCTTTATCCTGCCCTGGGCAGAGGGAATCCCCAGGATGGCCCCCATGATGAGTGCATAGGAGCCTGCAGTGAAGAGGCAGGGGCTCAGGCCCATGTTGGCACTGACAACGTGGAGTGCAGACTCGTTGACAGAGGTGTCTGAGAAGGAGAGCTTCAGGAGCAATGGGGTGTCACAGAGAAAGTGGCTGATCTGGTGGGGCCAACACAGATTGAGTGTAATGGCCAGCACCGAGTGTGTGACTATATTCACCAGCCCACACAGCCAGGACCCAGTCACCAGGCCAACACAGACCTTCAAACTTATGATGACTGGGTACTGAGGAGGATGGCAGGTGGCCACACAGCAGTCATACTGGCCACACAGCCAGTAAGACGCCTTCTGTGCCAGCACTTGTCACCAAGAAGAAGATCTGGGAAAGGCAGCTCTCATAAGAAATGGCCTTCTTCTCCCAGAAAAAGTTCACCAGCAGTACTGGGAGGGTGGCAGATGTGTAGCAGACGTCCAAGAAGCTCAAATTGCTGAGGAAAAAGTACATTGGAGTGTGGAGAGGAGGACTGACCTTGGTGGTCACTATTATGAGCATGTTCCCCAATAGAGTGGTCAGGTAAATGACCAGAAAGAGCACGAAGAACCAGGCCTGTATGTTGAAGTGGTTGGAAAATCCCAAGAAGATGAATTTAGTGACAAATGATTGATTGCTCATTTCCAATGTTGTCATAGCTACAAAACAGAGAAAAAGAGACCATGATGAGAATGGACTGAGAGAATCCCAAATAGGCTTGTTAATCTGCAGCAACATGGCAAATAATATCGAATGAAAAGCAGCCTGGAGACTGATAACCTGTGGGACTGGTCTCAGGAAATCAGACCCATGGAGCCGCACACATTTGCAGGGGTGATGGTGGGTGGAAGTAACCAGAGAATTGCTAAAAGCCAACAGAAAGCCATTCAACCTCATCATGGTGTGAAGTCATTTTTTACTGTCTCAGTAATCTCTGTCTCCTGTTGTCCTTTTATGTAAACATAGGATTTTTGGAGAAGTTCATTTTCATTGCAAATGTTAAGAAAAAAAATTTACAAAGCAGAGTCATCATCTGCAGAAGCAGTCAGTGTTGCCTTCAATGTTTTCCAATGTAGAGTTTTGCTCATTTTACATCAATCTTGATCTCTGTGTTCAGAATAGCAGAAGTTAACTATTCCTTTACAATGCTGAAATTATAGGGCCAGAGCAAAATAGAAGAAAGAAGTTGATGAAGTGGGGTTGGACTGGCTATCTTAAGTATACAGGGAAGATCAGTGGAGTAGAAGGAGAATGAGAGGGCGGAGAGGTTTGGGAAGGGAGAAAATGTGAAAAGTCTTCACGCAGATCATGTTATGTGCACATGGAAGTCTACCACAGGGGACTGCACCTGTATGTATATGTAGAAAGCACCAGTCAGAAATTAACAGATAAATGACCCAAAAAAAGATCAGTAGAGAAAGGAGAATGGGGGCGGGAAGGAGAGGGAGATGGGGGGTGGGGACTGAATGGAGTAAATCAGATTCCATGCACATAGGATCTTTTCCAAATATACCCAACTTCTATGTATAACTATTATGCTCTAATAAAAAAATTAAGAAGATGACATGATCCTATCATCAAAGAGTGAGATTTGAATTCTTCTTGACCTATTTGTATATCTTTGATTTCTTTCTTTTGTCCAATGGCTCTGGCAATTTCAAGGATGAAGTTGAATAGATAATTAACACAAAAAATGGATGGATCCACGGATTAGGTCACAAGTCTCACAGTCTTATCATTTCACCTCTGAACACTGCTACTGTGGCTGACCCTGAGCTTTTGGTGGGGGGATACCTTATTTCTAAGCCATAATAGTACCTACAGTCCATGTGCTTTGGTTAGAGTTTTTTCATGTAGTCTGGAAGAGCAATCTGGTGCCAAAACAAAATTAAAAGGAAATATCTAGTAACTGAAGATGTGACATTTGGTGCTTGGGGAAAAGCTCTGAAGAGGAGCCCTGGGTGGAGCACTTTAAAGTCCTGGTGATGAGGACACAAGAGGCGACCTGGTCTGTGGGGTAGCTTAGTGGCAGTGGGATCACTCATTAAAACATAAAAAAAATGAGAAGGAGCGTGTCTGGGGAGAGAAAAGGAGGAAAGGAGGTTGGGTCTGGAGTCTGGATACCTGCGGGGTCCCCCAAGGAGATTCCAGAAGGCAGCGGGACAGGTTACCAGGAGATAGGCCTTGGTGTCATGGCTTAGAGTGACTGTGGAAGTCACAGGTGCTCATAAAGCCAAAAGAGAGCAGGGTGAGGAGAGAGGGCCTGATGGACTGTGCGGAAAAGAAAGTGTCCAGAAAGAGGCTCACCAGCTATCAGCAATCATTCGGCACAACAGTGTCAAAGATCTGCTCTCTGTACCAGGCCTTCTGAACCCCAGTCTCCAACCTCTGCTCCCTGCAGCAATCCTTCTCCAACCCAGTCTCCAAGTTCTGCTCTCAGCAACACTCCTTCTGCACCTCAGTCTGAAAACTCTGTTCTCTGCAACAATCATTCTGAACCCCAGTCTCCAACCTCTGCTCTCTGTAAAAGTCCTTCTACACCTCAGTCTCCAAACTTTTCTCTCTATAATATCTTTCTACACAACAGTCTCCAAAATGTCATATCTGTAACGGGCCTTCTGCACCCCAGTCTCCAACCTCTGCTCCCTGCAAGAATTCTTCTGCACCCCAGTCTCCAAGTTCTGCTCTCTGAAAGAGTCCTTCTGCACCCCACTCTCGAACATTTGCTCTCTGCAACAGTCCTTCTGCACCTAAGTCTGAAAACTCTGCTCTCTTCAAAAATCATTCTGCAACCCAGTCTATAAACTGTGCTATCTGTAACAGTCCTTCTGCACCCCAGTCTCCAACCTCTGCTCTCTGTAACAGGCCTTCAGCACCCCAGTCTCCAACCTCTGCTCTCTGTAACAGGCGTTCTTCACCCCAGTCTCCAAATTCTTCTCTCTGAAACAATCATTCTGCACCTCAGTCTTTAACCTCTGCTCTCTGCAACAGTCCTTCTTCCCTCAGTCTCCAACCTCTGCTCTCTGTAAGATCCTTCTGCACCCCAGTCTCCAAACTCTGCTCTCTGTAACAGTCCTTCTGCACCTCAGTATCCAACCTCTGCTCTCTGTAACAAACCTTCTGCACCTCAGTCTCAAAAATCTGATCTATGCAACAGTTCTTCTGCATCCCAGTCTCCAATCTCTGTTCACTGCAACAGTCCTTCTGCACCCCAGTCTCCAAACTCTGCTCTCTGTTACAGTCCTTCTATACTGCAGTCTCCAAACTGTGCTCACTGTAACGGTCGTTCCGCACCCCAGTCTCCAAACTCTGCTTTGTGTATCAGTCGTTCTGCAACCCAGTCTCCAAACTCTGCTCTCTGTAACAGTCCGTCTGCACCTCATTCTTCAACCTCTGATCTCTGAATCAGTCCTATTGCACCCCAGTCTCAAATCTATGCTCTCTCCAACATTTCTTCTGCACCCCAGTCTCCAACCTGTGCTCTCTGTAACTTTCCTTCTGCACCCCAGTCGTTAACCTCTGCTCTCTGCAAGACCATTCTGCACCTCAGTCTCCAACCTCTGCTCTTTGCAATGATACTTCTGCACCCCAGTCTTCAAACTCTGCTCTCTGTAACAGTCCTTCTGCACCTCAGTCTCTAACTTCTGCTCTAACAATCTTTCTGCAACTCAGTATCCAACCTCTGCTCTCTGTAAAAGTCTTTCTGCACCTCAGTATCCAACCTCTGCTCTCTGTAACGATCCTTCTACACTTCAGTCTTCAACCAATGCTCTCTGTAACAGGCCTTCTTCACCGCAGTCTTCAACCTCTCCTCTCTGTAACAGTTCTTCTGCACCCAAGTCTCCAAGCTCTACTCTCTGTAACAGTCCTGCTGCACCCAAATCAAAACTCTGAACTCTGTAACAATCCTTCTGAACCCCAGTCTTAAAACTCTGCTCTCTTTAACAGTTCTTCTGAACCAGAATCTCCAAACTCTGCTCTCTGTAACACATTTTATGCACCCCAGTCTCCATCCTCTGCTCTTTGTGAGAATCCTTCTGCACCCCAGTCTCCAACCTCTGCTCTCTGTAAAAGTCCTTCTGCACCTCAGTCTCCAAACTCTGCTCTCTGTAAGGATCCTTTTGCACCTCAGTCTTCAACCTCTGCTCTCTGTAACAGTCCTTCTGCACCCAAGTCTCCAACATCTCCTCTCTGCAATGGTCCTTCTGCATCCCAGTCTCCAAACTCTGCTCTCTGTAATAGTCCTTCTGTACCGCAGGCTCCAACCTCTTCTCTTTGTAACGGTCCTTCTGCACCCCAATTGCCAACCTCTTCTTTCTGTAATAGTCCTTCTGCCCCTCATACTACAACTTATGCTCTGTGTAACAGTCCTCCTGCACCTCAGTCTGAAATCTCTGCTCTCTGCAACGATCCTTCTGTACCCCAGTCTCCGAACTGTGCTATCTGTAACAGTCCTTCTGCACCCCAGTCTCAGACCTCTGCTCTCTGTAAAAGGCCTTCTGCACTTCAGTTTTCAAACTCTGCTCTCTGTAACAGGCCTTCTGCACTCCAGTCTCCAACCTCTTCTCTCTGAAACAATTTTCTGCACCTCAGTTTCCAAACACTACTCTCTGCAACAGTCTTCCTGCACCCTAGTCTCCAACCTCTATTCTCTGTAAGATTCTTCTTCCCGCAGTCTCCAACCTCTGTTCTCTGTAACAGTCCATATGCACCCCAGTATCCAACCTCTGCTCTCTGTAACAAACTTCTGCACCTAAATCTCCAACCTCAGCTCTCTTCATCGGTCCAACCTCTGCTTTCTGTATCAGTTTTCTGTACCCCAGTCTCCAACCTCTGCTCTCTATAACAGTCCTTCTACACGTCAGTCTACAACCTCTGCTCTCTGTAACAGTCCTTCTGCACCCTAGTATCCAACCTCTACTCTCTGCAACACGTCTTCTGCACCCTAGTCTCCAACCTGTGCTCTCTGTAACTGTCCTTCTGCACCCCAATATCCAACATCTGTTCTCTGTAAGTATGGTTCTCCACAAAAGTCTCCATCCTCTGCTCTCTACAACGATCCTTCTGCACCCCAGTCTTCAACCTCTGCTCTCTGTAACAATCCTTATGCAGCTCAGTCTCCAACCTATGCTCTCTCTAAGATCCTTCTGCACACCAGTCTACAATATCTGCTTTCTGAAACAATCCTTTAGAACCTCAGTCACCAAACTCTGCTCCCTGTAACAGTCCTTCTGTACAGCAGTCTCCAAACTCTGCTCTCTGTAAAGGTCGTTTTACACCCCAGTCTCCAACCTTTACTTTCTGTATTAGTCCTTCTGCACCCCAGTCTTCAAACTCTGCTCTCTGTAACAGTGCTTCTGCACACCAATCTCAAAATTCTGCTCTCTGAAACACACCTTTTGCACTCCAGTTTCCACCTTCTGATCTGTGTAACAATTCGTCTGAACAGCAGTCTACAAATTCTGCTCTGTACAACGTTCTTTCTGCTCCTCAGTCTCCAAACTCTACTCTCTATAAAAGTCCTTCTGCACCTCAGTCTCCAAAATCTGCTCTCTGTAAGATCCTTCTGCAACACATTCTCCAAACTCTGCTCTCTGTAACAGGCCTTCGGAACCCCAGTCTTATAACTCTGCTCTCTTTAACAGGCCTTCTGCACCCAAGTCTCCAACATCTCCTCTCTGCAATGGTCCTTCTGCACCCCAGTCTCAAAACTCTGCTCTCTGTAACAGTCCTTCTGTACCGCAGGCTCCAACCTCTTTTCTCTGTAACAGTCCTTCTGCACCCCAATTGCCAACCTCTTCTTTCTCTAATAGTCCTTCTGCCCCTCAGACTACAACTTATGCTCTCTGTAACAGTTCTTCTGCACCTCAGTCTGAAACCTCTGCTCTCTGCAATGATCCTTCTGTACCCCAGTCTCCGAACTATGCTATCTGTAACAGTCCTTCTGCACGCCAGTCTCAGACCTCTGCTCTCTGTAAAAGGCCTTCTGCACCCCAGTCTCCATACTCTGGTCTCTGCAACAGTCCTTATGCACCTCAGTCTGAAAACTCTGCTCTCTGCAAAAATCCTTCTGAATCCCAGTCTTAAACCTCTACTCTTGTAACACTCCTTATGCACTTCTGTCTGCAAAATGCTCTCTGTATGATCCTTCTGCAACCCAGTCTCGAAACTGTGCTATCTGTAACAGTACTTCTGCACCCCAGTATCCAACCTCTGCTCTCTGCAATAGTCCTTCTGAACACCAGTCTCCAACTCTACTCTCTGTAAGATCCTTCTACACCACAGTCTCCAATCTCTTCTCTCTGTAACAGTCCTTGTGCACCCCAGTCTCCAACCTCTGCTCTATGCAACAGTCCTTCTGCACCCAGTTCTCCAATCTGTACGCTCTGTAAGATCCTTCTGCACCGACGTCTCCAAACTCTGCTCTCTGTAACAGTCCTTGTTCACCCCAGTATCCAACCTCTTCTCTCTGCAACAGTCCTCCTGCAACCCAGTCGCCAAACTCTACTCTCTGTAAGATTCTTCTGCACCGCAGTCTTCAAACTCTGTTCTCTGCAACAGTCCTTCTGCACCCTGGTCTCAAACCTGTGCTCTTTTTAAAAGTCCTTCTGTACTGCAGTCTCCAACCTCTGCTCTCTGTAACGATCCTTCTGCACCCCAGTCTCCAACCTCTGCTCTCTCCAACAGTCCTTCTACACTACAATCTCCAAACTATGCTGTCTGCAACATTTCTTCTACACACAGGTCACCAAACTGTGCTCTCTCAAACTGTCATTCTGCACCCCAATCTAAAACCTCTGCTCTCTGTAACGATCCTTCTGTACCAGAGTCTCCAACCTCTGCTCTCTGCAGCTATCCTTCTGCACCCCAGTCTTCAACCTGTGGTCTCCGTAACTGTCTTTCTGACCCCAGTCTCCAACCTCTGGTTTCTTTAAAGGTCCTTCTGCACCTCATTCTCCAACCTCTGCTCTCTGCAACAATCCTTCTGCACCTCAGTTTCCAACCTCTGCTCTCTGTAACAGTCCTTCTGCACCTCAGTCTCCAACCTTTGCTCTCTGTACCGATCCTTCTGAACCTCAGTCTCCAACCTCTGCTCTATATAACAGTCCTTCTGCAACTCTGTCTCCAACATCTGCTCTCTATAACAGTCCTTATGCACCCGAGTCTCCAAACTCTGCTCTCTGTAACACTCCTTCTGCACCCCAGTCTCCATCCTCTCCTCTCTGCACCAGTCCTTCTGCACCTCAATCTCCAATCTCTGCTCTCTGTAACAATCCTTCTGCACCTCTGTCTCAAACGTCTGCTCTCTATAACAGTCCTTCTGCACCCCAGTCTTCGACATCTGCTCTCTGCAAGGGTCCTTCTGCACCCAAGACTCCGAACTCTGCTCTCTGTAACAGTCCTTCTGTACCGCAGTCTCCAACCTCTTCTCTCTATAACGGTCCTTCTTCACACCAATATCCAACCTTTGCTTTCTGAAATAGTCCTTCTGCACCTCAGACTCCAACCTCTGCTCTCTGTAACAGTCCTTCTTAGCCTCAGTGTGAGACCTCTGTTCTCTGCAACAATCCTTCAAAACCCCAGTCTCCAAACTGTGATATCTATTTAAATCCTTCTGCACCCCAGTCTCCAACATCTGTTCTCTGTAACAGGTTTTCTGCAACTCAGTCTCCAAACTGTGCTCTCTGTAACAGGCCTTCTGCACTCCAGTCTCCAAAGTCTGCTCTCTGCAGAAGTCCTTCTACACCCCAGTCTCCAACCTCTGCTCTCTTCAATGATCATTCTAATCCCAGTCTCCAACGTCTGTTCTCTGTAAGATCCTTCTGCACGCCATTCTCCAAACTTTGCTCTCTGTAACAGTCATTCTGCACCTCAGTCTCCAACCTCATCTCTCTGCAATGGCCCTTCTGCACCCCAGTATCCAAACTCTGTTCTCTGCAGCTGTCCTTCTGCACCACAGGCTACAAACTCTGTTCTCTGTAACAGTCCTTCTGCACCCCAGTCTCTAAACTCTACTTGGCATATCAGTTATTCTGCACCCCAGTCTCGAACCTCTGCTCTGTGCATCAGTCCTTATGCACCCAAGTCTCCAAACTCTGCTCTCTGCAACATTTATTCTGCACGCCACTCTCCAACCTGTGCTCTCTGTAACTGTCTTTCTGCAACTCAGTCTCCATCCTCTGCTCTCTCTAACAGTCCTTCTGCACCCCAGTCTCCAACATCTGCTCTCTGCAATGATCCTACTTCTACCCAGTCTCCAAACTCTGCTCTCTGTAATAGTCCTTTTGTATCGCAGTCTCCAACCTCTTCTCTTTGTAACGGTCCATTCGCACCCCAATAACAACCTCTGCTTTTTATAACAGTCCTTCTGGACCTCAGACTCCAATCTCTCCTCTCTGTAACAGTCCTTCTAAGAATCAGTCTGAAAGCTCTGCTCTCTGCATCGATCCTTCTACACCCCAGTTTCCAAACTGTGCTATCTATAACAATCCTTCTGCACCTAAGTCTCCAACCTCTGCTCTCTGTAACAGGTCTTCTGCAACCCAGTGTCCAAACTCTGCTCTCTGTAACAGGCCTTCTGCCCCTAAGTCTCCAACCTCATCTCTCTGCAACGGCCCTTCTGCACCCCTATCTCCAACTTCTGTTCTCCACAACAGTCCTTCTGCACCCCAGGCTACAAAATCTGTTCTCTGTAACAGTCCTTCTATACCCTAGACTACAAACTCTACTTCCCTTATCAGTTATTCTTCACCCCAGTGTAAAACCTCTGCTCTCTGTAACAGTCCTACTGCAACTCAGTCTCCAACATCTGCTCTCTACAACAGTCCTTCGGCACCCCAGTCTCCAACCTCTGCTCTCTGCAACAGTTTTTCTACACCCAAGTCTCCAACCTCTGCTCTCTGCAAAGGTCCTTCTGCATCCCAGTCTCCAACGTCTGCTCTCTGCAATAGTCCTTCTACACCCAAGTCTCCATCCTCTGCTCTCTGCTACAGTACTTCTGCATCCCAGTCTCCAACCTCTGCACTCTTCAACATTTCTTCTGCACCCCAGTCTCCAACCTGTGCTCTCAGTAACTATCGTACTGCACCCTTGTCAACAAACTCTGCTCTCTTTAGCTATCCTTCTACACATCAGTCTCCAACCTATGCTCTCTGCAACGATCCTTCTGCACCGCAGTCTTCAAACTCTTCTCTCTGCAACAGTCCTTTTGCACCCTATACTCCAAGCTCTGCTCTCTGTAACCGTCCTTCTGCACATCAGTGTCAAAAATCTGCTATCAGTAACAATCCTTCTGAACCTCAGTCTCCAACCTCTGCTCTCTGTAAAGATCTTTCTGCACCTCATCTCCATACTCTGCTCATTGTAACAGGCCTTCTGCACCACAGTCTCAAAACTCTGCTCTCTGTAACACTTCTTCTGAACCCCAATCTCCAAACTCTGCTCTCTGTAACACTCCTTCTGCACCCCAGTCTCCATCCTCTTCTCTCTGTAAGAATCCTTTGACACCCCAGTCTCCATCCTTTCCTTTCTATAAAAGTCTTTCTGCACCTCAGTATCCAAACTCTGCAATCTGTAAAGGTTTTTCTGCACCCCAGTCTCCAACCTCTTCTCTCGGCAACGATCCTTCTGCACCTCAGTCTCCAAACTTTGCTCTCTGCAACAGTCCTTCTGCACACCAGTCTCCAGACTCTGCTCTCTGGAAGATCCTTTTTCATCCCAGTCTCCAAACTCTGCTCTCTGTAGCAGTGCTTCTGCACCCCAGTATCCAAACTCTGCTCTCTGTAAAAGCTATTCTGCACCTCAATCTCCAACCTTGCTCTCTGTAATGGTCCTTCTGCCCCCCAGTCTCCACCTCTGTTCTCTGTAACAATCCTTCTGCACCTCAGTCTTCAACGACTGCTCTTTGTAACATTCCTTCTCAACCCCAGTGTCCAACATCGGCTCTCTGCAACGGTCCTTCTGCACCCCAGTCTCCAAACTCTGCTCTCTGTAACAGTCCTTCTGTACCGCAGTCTCCAACCTCTTCTCTCTATAACGGTCCTTCTACACGCAAATTGCCAATCTCTGCTTTCTGTAAAAGTCCTTATGAACCTCAGATTCCAAACTCTGCTCTCTGTATAAGTCCTTCTAAGCCTCAGTCTGAAACCTCTTCTCTCTGCAACATCCTTCTGCACCCCAGTCTCCGAACTCTTCTATCTGTAACAATCCTTCTGCACCCCAGTCTCCATACTCTGCTCTCTGTAACAGCTCTTCTGCACCACAGTCTCCAAATTCTGCTCTCTGTAACATGCCTTCTGCACCCCAGTCTCCAACCTCTGCTCTCTGCAACGATCATTCTGCACCTCAGTTTTCAACCTCTTCTCTCTGTAACAATCCTTCTGCAACTCAGTCTCCAAACTCTTGTCTCTTTGACAGCCCTTCTGCACCCCAGTTTCCAACCTCTGTTCTCTGCAACAGTCATTCTGCACCCCAGGCTTCAAATTCTGCTTTCTGTAACAGTTCTTCTGTACTGCAGTCTCCAACCTCTGCTGTCTGTAATGGTCCTTCTGCACCCCAGTCTCCAAACTCTACTTTCCATATTAGTTATTCTGCACCCCAGTCTCCAGCCTCTTCTCTCTGTGACAGTCTTTCTGCACCTCAGTCTCCAACCTCTGCTCTCTGCAACAGTCCTTCTGCACCCCAGTCTCCATCCACTTCTCTCTGCAACAGTCCTTCTACACCCCAGTCTCAAACAACTGCTCTCTGCAATGATCCTTCTGCACCCCAGTCTCCAAACTCTGCTCTCGCTAACAGTAACACTCCTTCTGCACCCCAGTCTCCACCCTCTGATCTCTGTAACAATCATTATGGACCTCAGTCTCCAAACTCTGCTCTCTACAACAGTCCTTCTGCTCCTAAGTCTCCAACCTCTACTCTCTGTAAAAGTCCTTCTGCATCTCAGTCTCCAAAATCTGCTCTCTGTAAGATACTTCTGCAAACCCATTCTTAAAACTCTGCTCTCTGTAACAGTCCTTCTGCACCCCAGTGTCCAACATCTGCTCTCTGCAACAATCCTTATTCTCCCCAGGTTCCAACTTCTGCTCTCTGCAATGGTCCTTCTGCACCCCAGTTTCCGACCGCTGTCTTTGTAACAGTCTTTCTGCACCTAAGTCTTCAAACTTTGCTCTCTGCAACAGTCCTTCTGCACCCCATTCTCTGACCTCTGCTCTCGGTAACAGTTTTTCTGCACGCCAATCTCCAAACTCTGCTCTCTGTTAAACTCCTTCTGCACCCCAGTCTCCACCCTCTGATCTCTGTAACAATCCTTCTGGACCTCAGTCTCCAAACTCTGCTCTCTACAACAGTCCTTATGCTCCAAAGTCTGAAAACTCTGCTCTCTGTAACAATCATTCTGCACCCCAGTTTCCAAACTTTGCTCTCTGTATAAAAACTTCTGTATCTCAGACTAAAAAATGCTCTCTATAAGATCCTTCTGCAACCCAGTCTCGAAACTGTGCTATATGTAACAATGCTTCTGCACCCCAGGCTCAAAACTCTGCTCTCTGTAACAGGCTTTCTGCAACCCAGTCTCCAACCACTTCTCTCTGCAATGATTCTTCTTCACCTCAGTCTCCATCCTCTTCTTTCTGCAACATTCCTTCTGCACCCAAGTCTCCAACCTCTGCTATCTGTAAAAATCCTTCTGCATTTCAGTCTCCAAACTCTGCTCTCTGCAACGGTTCTTCTGCACCCCAGTCACCAACCTCTGTTCTCTGCATCAGTCCTTCTGCACCTAAGTCTCCAAACTCTGCTCTCTGTAACGGTCCTTCTGCACCCGTCTCCAACGTCAGCTTTTTGTATCAGTTCTTCTTCACCCCAGTCTCCAACCTCGGCTCTCAGTAACAGTCCTTCTGCACCCCAGTCTCAAACTTCTGCTCTCTGCAAGATTTCTTCTGCACCCCAGTCTCCATCTGTGCTCTCTGTAACTGTCCTTCTGCACCCCAGTCTCCAACCTCTGCTCTCTGTAACGATCTTTCTGCATCACACTCTGAAACCTCTGCTCTCTGTAACAGTCTTTCTGCACTTCAGTATCCAACCTCTGCTCTCTGTATAAGTCCTTCTGCACCTCAGTCTCCAAACTTCGCATTTTGTAATAGTCCTTCTGCACTTCAGTCTCGATCCTCTGCTCTCTGTAACAATCTTTCTGCATCTCAATTTCCAACGTCTGCTCTCTGTACAAGGTCTTCTGCACCCCAGTCTCCAAACTCTGCTCTTTGTAACAGGTTTTCTGAACCCCAGTCTCCAACCTCTTCTCTCTATAACGGTACTTCTGCACGCCAATTGCCAACCTCTGCTTTCTGTAACAGTCCTTCTGCGCCTAAGATTTCAACCTCTGCTCTCTGTAACAGTTTTTCTAAGCCTCAGTCTATAACCTCTGCTCTCTGCAACGATAATTCTGCACCCCTGTCTCCAAATTGTGCTATCTGTAACAATCCTTCTGAACCCCTGTCTCCAACCTCTGCTCTCTGTACAAGGTCTTCTGCATCCCAGTCTCCAAACTCTGTTCTCTATAACAGGTTTTTTGCACCCCAGTCTCCAACCTTTTCTCTCTGCAACGATCCTTCTGCACCTCAGTCTCCAAACTCTGCTCTCTGTAACAGTCCTTCTGAACCCCAGTATCCAAACTCTGCTCTCTGTAAAAGACCTTCTGCACCTCCGTCTCCTACCTTTTCTATTTGTAATAGTCCTTCTGCACCCCAGTATTCAACGTCTGCTCTCTGTAACAATCCTTCTGCACCCCAGTCTCTGTAACAAAAGGATTGTTACAGAGAGCAGATGTTGGAGACTGGTGAGAAGAACGACTGTTGCAGAAGACAGATGTTGGAGACTGGGGTACCGCAGGACACTTGCAGAAAGCAGAGGTTAAAGACTGGGGTGGAGAAGGAATATTACAGAGAGCAGAGTTTGGAAACTGGAGTGCAGGAGGATCTTACAGAGAGCAGATGTTGGAGACTGTGGTGCAGGAGGACTGTTGAAGTGAGCAGAGTTTGGAGACTGGGGTGCAGAAGGACTGTTGCAGAGGGCAGATGTTGGAGACTGGGATCCAGAAGGACTGTTGCAGAGAGCAGAGGTTGGAGACTGAAGTGCAAGAGGATTGGTGCAGAGAGCAGAGGTTGGAGACTGGTCTTCAGAAGGACTGTTACAGAGAGCAGACTTTGGAAAGTGGGTTGGAGAAGGATCCTACAGAGAGAAGCGGTTGGAGAATGAGTTGCAGGAGGACTGTTACAGAGAGTAGAGGTTTGAGACTGAGGTGCAGAAGGAACGTTTCAGAGTACAGAGGTTGGAGACTGAGGTGCAGAAGAATTGTTATTGAGAGCAGAGGTTGGAGACTGGGGTGCAGAAGGACAGTTGCAGAGAGCAGAGGTTGGAGACTGGGGTGCAGAAGGACCTTTGTAGAGAGTAGAATTTTGAGACTGGGGTGCAGAAGGACTGTTCCAGAGAGCAGAGGTTGGAGACTGAGGTGCAGAAAGAGTCTTACAGAGAGCAGAGGTTGGAGACTGGGGTGCAGAAGGACTGATACAGAAAGCAGAGTATGGAGACTCGGGTGTAGAAGTACCGTTACAGAGAGCAGAGGTTGGATACTGCAGTACAGGAGGACTGTTACAGAGAGCAGAGGTTGGAGACTGGGGTGCAGAAGGACTGTAGCAGAGAGCAGATGTTGGTAACTAGGGTGCAGAAGGACTGTTTCAGAGAGCAGAGTTTTCAGACTGGGGTACAAAAAAACTGTTGAGAAGAGCAGATGTGGAGACTGGGCTGCAGAAGTATTGTTACAGAGAGCAGAGGTTCGAAACAGGGGTGCAGAAGGATCTTACAGAGATTAGAATTTGGAGACTGAGGTGCAGAAGGACTGTGTTAGAGATCAGAGGTTGGAGACTGGGGTGAAGTAGGATCATTGCAGAGAGCAATGTTTGGAGACTGGGGTGCAGAAGATCATTGCAGAGAGCAGAGGTTGGAGACTGGGGTTCAGAAGTATTGTTGCAGAGAGCAGATTTTGGAGACTGGGGTGCAGAAGGCCTACTACAGAGAGAAGAATTTGGAGACTGGCGTGCAGAAGGCCTGTTACAGAGAGGAGAGGTTGGAGACTGGTGTGCAGAAGGACTGTTTTAGAGAGCAGAGTTTGGAGACTGTAGTGCAGAAGGACTGTTGCAGAGAGCACATGTTGGAGACTGAGGTGCAGAAAGACTGTTACAGAGAGCAGAGTTTGGAGACTGTGTTGCAGAAGGACTGACACAGAAAGCAGAGGTTGAGAATTGGAGTGAAGAATGACCCTTAAAGAGAATAGAGGTTAAAGACTGTGGTACAGAAGAACTGTTGTGGAGAGCAGAGATTGGAGACTTCTGTGCAGAGTGACCATTGCAGAGAGCAGAGTTTGGAGACTGGGGTGCAGAAGGAATGTTACAGAGAGAAATGTTTGGACACTGGGGTGCAGAAGGATTTTACAGAGAGAAGAGTATGGAAACTGGAGTGAAGAAAGAGTGTTGCAGAGAGCAAGATTTGGAGCTTTGGGTTCAGAAGGTTCGTTGCAGAGAGCAGAGTGTGGAGACTGGGGTGCTGAAGAACTGTTACAGAGAGAAGAGTTTGGAGACTTGGGTTCAATCGGCCAGTTACACAGATCAGAGTTGGGAGACTGGGGTGCAGAAGGACTGTTACAGAAAGCAGAGTTTGGAGACTGGTTTTCAGAAAGATCTTACACAGAGAAGAGGTTGGAGACTGAGGTGCAGAAAAACTGTTACAGAGAGTAGAAGTAGTAGACTGAGGTGCAGAAAGACCATTGCCAAGAGCAGGGTTTGGAGACTGAGGTGCAGAGGACTGTTGCAGAGAGAAGAGGTTGGAGACTTAGGTGTAGAAGGACTCTTGCAGAGAGCAGAGGTTGGAGACTGGGGTGCAGAAGGACTGTTGCAGAGAGCACAGATGGAGACTTGGGTTCAGAAGAAATGTTGCAGAGAGCAGAAGGTGGAGACTGCGGTGCAGGAGGACATTCGCAGAGAGCAGAAGTTGGAAACTGGGTTGCAGAAAAACTGATACAGAAAGCAGACTTTGGAGACTGCGGTGCAGAAGTACCATTACAGAGAATAAAGGTTGGAGACTGCGGTACAGAAGGACTTTAACTGAGAGCAGATGTTGGAGACTGTGGGGCAGAAGGACTGATGCAGAGAACAGAGGTTGGAGACTGGGGTGCAGAAGGACCGTTGCAAAGAGCAGAGTTTGGAGACTGAGGTGCAGAAGGATTGTTAAAAAGCAGAGCTAGGATACTAGGGTTCAGAAGGAATGTTGCAGAGAACAGAAGATGGAGACTGAGGTGCAGAAGGACTTTTTCAGAGAGCAGAGGTTGGAAACTGGTGTGCAGAAGGACTGTTACAGAGAGCAGAGTTTGGAGACTGGGGTGCAGAATAACTGATATAGAAAAAAGTGTTTTGAACCTGGGGTGCAGAAGGACTATTGCAGAGAAAATGGGTTGGATTCTGGGGTTCAGTAGGACCGTTGCAGAGAGCAGAGGTTGGAGACTGAGGTGCAGAAAGACTGTTATAGAGAGCAAAGTTTGGAAACCGGGGTGAAGAAGGATCTTACAAAGAGCAGAGGTCGGAGACTGGGGTGCAGAAGGACGGTTGCAGAGAGCAGAGGTTGGAGACTGAGGTGCAGAAGGATCATTGCAGAGAGAAGAGGTTGGAGACTGGGGTGCATTAGGCCTGTTACAGAGAGCAGAGTTTGGAGACTGGGGTGCAGAAGACCGGGTAGAGAGAAGAGGTTGAAGACTTGTGTGCAGAAGGATTGTTACAGATAGCACAGTTTGGAGACTGGGGTGCAGAAGGATCGTTGCAAAGATCAGAGGTTTCAGACTGAGGCTTAGAAAAACTGTTACAGAGAGCAGAGGTTGCAGTCTGAGTTGGAGAAGGACTGTTTCAGAGAGCAGATATTGGACACTGGGGTGCTGAAGAATCGTTGCAGAGAGCACAGGTTGGAGACTGGGGTACATAAGGCCTGTTACAGAGAGCAGTCTCCAACCTGTGCTCTTTGTAACATTTCTTCTGCACCCCAGTCTCCAACCTCTGCTCTCTATAACAGTTTTTCTATACCGCAGTTTTCAAACTCTGGTCTCTGTAAAGGTCTTTCTGAACCCCAATTTCAAACCTCTGCTTTCTGTAGCAGTCCTTCTACACCTCAGTCTCCAAACTCTGCTCTCTGTAACAGTCTTTCTACACCTAAGTCTCAAACCTCTGCTCTCTTTAACAGTCCTTCGACACCTCAGTCTGACACCTCTTATCTCTACACGATCCTTCTGCACTTTAGTCTCCAACCACTGCTCTCTGTAACAGTCCACCTGCACCCCAATCTTCAAACTCTACTCTCTTTAACAGTTTTTCTATACCGCAGTCTCTAAACTCTGGTCTCTGCAACGGTCCTTAAGCACCCCAATTTCCAACCTCTGGTTTCTGTAACAGTGCTTCTGCACCTCAGTCTCCAACCTCTGCTATCTGTAACAGTCCTTCGGAAACTCAGTCTGACACCTCTGATCTCTGCAAGATCCGTCTGCACCCCAGTCTCCAAACTCTGCTCTCTGCAATAATCCTACTTCACCCCAGTCTCCAACCTTTGAACTCTGTAAATGTTCTTCTGCACCTCCGAATTCTGCTCTCTTTAAGATCCTTCTTCACCCCTGTATCCAACCTCTGCTCTCTGCAACAGTCCTTCTGCACCTCATTCTGAAAACTCTGCTCTCTGCAACGACCCTTCTGCACCCCAGTCTTCTACCTCTGCTCTGTGCACCCAAGTCTCCAAACTCTGCTCTCTGCAACAGTCATTCTGCACCCCAGTCTCTAAAATCTGCTATCTGCAACAGTCCTTCTGCACCCCAGTTTCCAATATCTGCTCTCTGTAAAAGTCCTTCTGCACCACAGTCTCCAAACTCTGCTCTCTGTAAGATCCTTCTGCACTCCAGTTTCCAAACTTTGCTCTCTGTATCATTCCTTCTCCACCCAAGTCTCTAACCTCTGTCCTCTGCAACAGTTCTTCTGCTCTCAAGTTTCAGAGATCTGCTCTTTGTAACAGTCCTTCTGTACTGCAGTCTCCAAACTCTTCTCTTTATAACGGTCCTTCTACATCTCAGTCTCAAACCTCTACTTTCTGTATCAGTCTGTCTGAACCCCAGTCTCCAAACTCTGTTCTCTGTATCTATCTTTCTGCACCTCAGTCTCCAACCTGTGCTCTATGTAAGAGTCCTTCTGTACCCCAGTCTCCAACCTTTGCTCTCAGTACTAGTCCTATACCACAGTCTCCAACCTCTGCTCTCTGTAACGGTCCTTCTGCACCCCAATTTCCAAAATCTTCTTCCTGTAACAGTCCTTTTGCACCTGAGTCTCCAAAGTCTGCTCTCTGTAACAGTCCTTCTACACCTTAGTCTCCAACCTCTGTTCTCTGTAACACTCTTTCTACACCTCAGTCTGAAACCTCTGCTCTCTGTAGGATCCTTTTGCACCCCAGTCTCCAACCACTGCTATCTGTAACAGTCAGCCTGCAACTCAGTCTCCAACCTCTGCTCTCTGTAAGATCCTTCAGTAACCCAGTCTCCAAACACTGCTCTCTGTAACAGTCCTTCTGCACCTCAGTCTTCAACAGCTGCTCTCTGGAACAGTCCTTCTTCACCTCATTCTCCAAACTCTGCTCTCTGTAAGATCCTTCTAGAACCCAGTATTTAAAATATGCACTCTGTAACAGGTTTTCTGCACAACAATCTCCAAACTCTGCTCTCTGTAAACAGGACTTCTACAAGCCAGTCTCCAACCTCTGCTCTACGTAACAGGCCTTCTGAACCCCAGTCTCCAAACTCTTCTCTCTACATTGATTCTTCTCCACCACAGTCTTCAACCTCTGCTCTTTGCAACAGTCATTTTGCACCCCAGTCTTCAAAATCTGCTCTCTGTAAGATCCATCTGAACCCCAGTCTCCAACCTCTGCTCTCTGTAACAGTCCCTCTGCAGCCCAGTCTCCAAACTCTGCTCTCTGTAAAATTCCTTCTGCATTCCAGTCTCCAACTTCTGCTCTCTGCAAAAGTTATTCTGCACCCCAGTCTCCCTCCTCTGCTATCTGCAACAGTCCTTCTGCACCACAGTCTCTAACCTCGGCTCTCTGTAAGATCCTTCCGCACTCCAGTTTCCAAACTCTGCTCTCTGTAACATTCATTTTCCACACCAGTTTTTAAACTCTGCTTTCTGCAAGTGTAAAGCGGCACCCCAGTCTCCAACCTCTGTCCTCTGCAACAGTTTTTCTGCTGCCCAGTCTGCAACATCTACTCTCTGTAACAGTCCTTCTGTACCGCAGTCTCCAACCTCTGTTCTCCATAACGGTCTTTCTTCACCCCAGTCTCCAAACTCTGCTTTCTGTATCAGTTTTTTTGAACCCCAGTCTCAAACATCTGCTCTCTGCATCTATCCTTCTGTACCTTTGTCTCCAACCTCTGCTCTCTGTGTCATTTCTTCTACACCCCAGTCTCCAAACTCTGCTTTCTGTAACAGTTTTTCTATACCGCAGTCTACAAACTCTGCTCTCTTTAACGGTCCTTCTGCACCCCAATTTCCAAACTTTACACCCTGTAAAAGTCCTTCTGCACCTGAGTCTCCAAACTCTGCTCTCTGTAACAGGCCTTCTACACCTCAGTCTCCAACCTCTGCTCTCTGTACAGTCCTTCTGAACTTTAGTCTCTAATTCTGCTCTCTGTAAGATCCTTCTGCACCCCTGTCTCCAAGCTCTGCTCCTTGCAACGTTCCCTCTGCACCACAGTCTCCAACTTCTGCCCTATGTAACAGGACTTCTGCACCTCATTCTCCAACCTCTGCTCTCTGTAGCATCCTTCTTAATCCCAGTCTACAAACTCTACTCTCTCTAACAGTCTTTCTGCACACCAGTCTCAAAACTCTGCTCTCTGCAAAAATCCTTATTAATCCCAGTATCCAACGTCTGCTCTCTGCAACAGTCCTTCTGCACCGCAGTCTCCAAATTCTGCTCTCTGCAACAGTTCTTCTGCACCCCAGTCTCCAAACTCTTCTCTCTGTAGCATTTCTTCTGCACCTCAGTCTCCAAACTCTGTTCTCAGCAAGGGTACTTCTGCACCTATGTCCCCAAACTCTACTCTGTTTAACAGTCCTTCTACCCTTCAGTCTCCAACCTCTTCTCTGTGTAAGATCCTTCTGAAAACCAGTCTCCAAACTCTGTTCTCTGTAACATTTCTCTTCCTCCCGAGTCTCAAACCTCTGTCCTTTGCAAAAGTCCTTCTGCTTCCCAGTCTCCGAGATCTGCTCTCTGTAACAGTCCTTCTGCACCCCAGTCTCCATCCTCTTCTCTCTGCAACGATTCTTCTCCACCCCAGTCTCCAACATCTGCTCTCTGCAACAGTTCTTTTGCATCCCAGTCTCCAAACTCTGCTCTCTGTAACATCCATCTGAACCCCAGTCTGCATCCTCTGCTCTCTGTAACAGTCCTTCTGCACAACAGTCTCCAAATTCTGCTTTATGTATCTATCCTTCTGCACCTCAGTCTCCAACCTCTGCTCTCTGTAACAGTCCATCAGCACACCAGTCTCTAAAATATGCTCTCTGCAACAGTTCTTCTGCACCCCAGTCATCAACATCTGCTCTCTGCAACAGTCTTTCTGCACCCCAGTCTCCAAACTCTGCTCTCTGCAACGATCCGTCTGGACCCCAGTCTCCAACGTCTGCTCTCTGCAACAATCCTTGTGAACCATAGACTCCAATCTCTGCTATGTGTAAGATACTTCTGCACTCCAGTTTCCAAACTCTGCTCTCTGTAACATTTCTTTTCCACCGCAGTCTCCAACCTCTGTCCTCTGCAACAGTCCTTCTGCTCTCCATTCTCCGAGATCTGCTCTCTGTAACAGTCATTTTGTAGCACAGTCTCCAACCTCTTCTCTCTGTAACGGTCCTTCTACACCCCAATTTCCAACCTCCACTTTCTGTAACAGTCCTTCTGCACCTCAGTTTCCAAACTCTGCTCTCTGTAGCAGTCCTTCTGAACACCAGTCTCCAAACTCTGCTCTGTGTATCTGTCCTACTGCACCTCAGTGTACAATCTCTGCTCTCTGTAACAGTCCATCTGCACCCCAGTCTCTAAAATCTGCTCTCTGAAACAATCCTTCTACACCCCAGTCTCTAACATCTGCTCTCTGCAACAGTCCTTCTGCACCCAAGTCTCCAAACTTTGCTGTCTGCAACGATATTTCTGGACCCCAGTCTCCAACATATGTTCTCTGCAACAGTCCGTGTGCACCAAAGTCTCCAACCTCTGCTAGGTGTAAGATCCTTCTGCACTCCAGATTCCAAACTCTGCTATCTGTAACATTCCTTCTCCAACACTGTCTCCAACCTCTGTCCTCTGCAACAGTCCTTCTGCTCCCCAGTCTCCGAGATCTGCTCTCTGTAACAGTCATTCTGTACCACAGACTCCAAACTCTTCTCTCTGTAAAGGTCCTTCTACACCCTAATTTTCAACCTCTGCTTTCTGTAACAGTCCTTCTAATCCCCAGTCTCCAACCTCTGCTCTCAGCAACAGTCCTTCTTCACCTGAGTCTGAAAACTCTGCTGTCTTCAGCGAACATTCTGCACCCCAGTCTCCAAAATCTTCTCTCTGCAACAATTCTTCACCATCCCAAACTCCAAATTCTTCTCTCGGCAACAGTTTTTCAGCACCCCAGTCTCTAACCTCTTCTCTCTTCAACAGTCCTTTTGCAAACCAGTCTCCAACATCTGCTCTCTGTAACAGTCCTTCTACAGCTCAGTCTCCAACCTCTGCTCTCTGTAACAGTTTTTCTGCACCTCAGTCTCAAAAATCTGCTCTCTGTAAGATCCTTGACTAACCCAGTCTCCAAACTCTGGTCTCTGTAATAGTTCTTCTGCACCTGAGTCTCCTACCTCTGCTCTCTGTAAGACCCTTCTGCAACCCAGTCTCCAAACTCTGCTCTCTGTAACAGTCCTGCTTCACAACAGTTTTGAACATCTGCTTTCTATAACAAGAATTCTGCAACCTAGTCTCGAAACTCTGCTCTCTGTAACAGGCCTTCTGAACCCCAGTCTCCAAACTCTTCTCTCTTCAACGATTCCTCTTCATGCCAGTCTCCAACCTCTGCTCTCGGCTAGAGTCCTTCTACACCCCAGTCTCCAACCTCTGCTCTCTGTAAGATCCTTATGCACTCCAGTCTCCAAACTCGGCTCTCTGTAACAATCCGTCTACACCCCAGTCTCCAACCACTGCTCTCTTTAACAGTCCTTCTGCACCCCAGTCTTCAACATGTGCTCTCTGCAACATTTCTTCTGCACCCCAGTCTCCAAAATCTTCTCTCTGCAACGATTCTTCATCATTAGACTCTCCAAATTCTGCTCTCGGCAACAGTCCTTCAGCACCCCAGTCTCTAACCTCTGCTCTCTTTAACAGTCCTTTTGCAAACCAGTCTCCAACATCTGCTCTCTGTAACAGTCCTTCTGCACCAGTCTCCAACCTCTGCTTTTTTTTCAGTCCTTCAGCACAACAGTCTCCAACCTCTTCTCTCTGTAACATTCCTTCTGCACCTTAAATTTCAACCTCTACTTCTGCAACAGTCCTACTGCACCTCAGTCTCCAAACTCTGCTCTCTGCAAAAGTCCTTGTGCACCCTAGTTACCAACATCTGCTCTCTGCAACAGTCCTTCTGCACCCCAGTCTCCACATCTGCTCTCTTTAACAGTTCTTCTGTACTGCAGTCTCCAACCTCTGCTCTCTGTTACCGTCTTTCTTCACCACAAATTCCAATCTCTGCTTTCTCTATCAGTTCTTCTGATTCCCAGTCTCCAAACTCTGCTCTCTGTGAGAATCCTATAGCACATCAATCTCCAACCTCTGCTCTCTGTAAGATCCTTCTGCTCCCCAGTTTCCAAACTCTGGTCTCTGTAACATTCTTTTTCCACCCCAGTCCCCAATATCTGCTCACTGTAAGAGTCTGTCTTCACCACAGTCTCCAATATATGCACTCTGTAATAGTCCTTCTGCACCTCAGTCTTAAAAATCTACTCTCTGTTACTGTCCTTCTATACCACAGTCTCCAAACTCTGCTCTCGATATTGGTCTTTCTGCACCCAAATTTGCAACCTCTGCTCTGTAGCAGTCTTTCTGCACCTCAATCTCCAAACTCTGCTCTCTGTAACAGTCCTTCTGCACCTTAGCCTCCAACCTCTGCTCTGTGTAACAGTCTTTCTGCACCTCAGTATCCAACCTCTGCTCTCTGTAACAGTCCTTCTGCACCTCAGTATGAAACCTCTGGTCTCTGCACGATCCTTCTGCACCACAGTCTCCAACCACTACTCTCTGTAACAGTCCTCCTGCCCCTCAGTATCCAACCTCTGCTCTCTGTAAGATCCTTCTGCAACCAAGTTTTTAAACTCTGCACTCTGTCTCAGTCCTTCTGCACAACAGTCTCCAACCTCTGATCTCTGTAACAGTACCTCTGAAACCTAGTCTCCAAACTCGGCTCACTGTAACAGGCCATCTGCACCCCAGTCTCCAACCTCTTCTCTCTTTAAGAACCATCTGCATCCTAGGCTTCAACCTCTCCTCTCTGCAACATTCCTTCTTAACCACAGTCACCAAACTCTCCTCTCTGCAATGATCCTTCTGGACCCCAATCTCCAATGTCTGATCTCTGCAACAGTCCTTCTGCACCAGAGTCTCCAACCTCTGATCTCTGTAAGATCTTTCTGCTCTCCAGTTTCCAAACTCTGCTCTCTCTAACATTCCTTCTCCACCCCAGGCTCCAAACTCTGCTTTTTGCAAGTATCCTGGGGCACCCCAGTCTCCATCATCTGTCCTCTGCAACAGTCCTTCTGCTCCCCAGTCTCCAATATCTGCTCTCTGTAACAGTACTTAAGTAACGCAGTCTCCAACCTCTGCTCTCTGTAAAGGTCCTTCTGCACCCCAGTCTCCAACCTCTGCTTTCTGTATCAGTCTTTCTGACCACAGTCTTCAACCTCTGCTCTTTGTAACAGTCCTTATGCAACTCAGTCTGAATCCTCTGCTCTCCAAGATCATTCTGCAGCTCAGTCTGCAACCTATGCTCTCTGTAACAGTCCTTCTACACCTCAGCCTCCAAACTCTGCTCTCTGTAACAGAGTTTCTGCACCTCAGTCTGAAACCTCTGCTCTCCAAGATCCTTCTGCACCCCAAGTCTCCAACCTCTGATCTCTGTAACAGTCCAACTGAACCTCAGTCTCCAACCTCTGTTCACTGTAAGATTCTTCAGGAACCCAGTCTCCAAACTCTGCTCTCTGTAACAGTCCTTCAGCAGCACAGTCTCAAACCTCTTCTCTATGTAACAGTCCTTCTGCACCTCAGTCTCCAAACTCTGCTCTCTGCAACTGTCCTTCTGCACCCCAGTCTCCAACCTCTGCTCTCTGCAACAGTTCGTCTGCACCCTAGTTACCAACATCTGATCTCTTCAACAGTACTTCTGCACCCCAGTCTCCAAACTCTACTCTCTGTGAGAATCAAACTGCACATCAATATCCAACCTCTGCTCTCTGTTAGATCCTTCTGCACTTCAGTTTTCAAACTCTGCTCTCTGTAAAATTTCTTCTGAACCCTAGTCTACAACCTCTGCTTTCTGCAACGGTCCAGCTGAACCCCAGTCTCCAACCTCTGTCCTCTGCAACAGTCCTTCTGCTCTCCAATATTCAAACTCTGGTCTCTGGAGAAGTCCTTCTGTACCGAAGTCTCATAACTCTGCTCTCTGTAAAGGTCCTTTTGCACCCCAGTCTCCAACATCTGCTTTCTTTATCAGTCCTTCTTCACAACAATCTCCAACGTCTGCTTTCTGTAACAGTCCTTCTGTACCTCAGTCTGCAACCTCTGCTTTTTGCAAAAGTCCTTCTCCACCCCATTCTCAAATCTCTGCTCTTTGAAACAGTCCTTCTGAACAATAGTCTCCAACATCTACTCTCTGCAACAGTCCTTCTGTAACCTATTCTCCAAAATCTGCTCTCTGCAACAGTTCTTCTGCACCTCAGTCTCCAACCTCTGCTCTCTGTAAGATCCTTCTGAAACCCAGACTCAAAACTCTGCTCTCTGTAACAGTCCTTCTGCAAAACAGTCTCAAAACTCTGCTCTCTTTAACAGGCCTTCTGCAAGCCAGTTTCAAAACTCTGCTCTCTGTACCGGTCCTTCTGCACCCCAGTCTACAACATCTGCTCTCTACAACAGTTCTGCATCTTAGTCTGAAAAATCTGCTCTCTGCAACAATCCTTTGCACCTCAATCTCCAAACTCTGCTCTACGTAAGATCCTTCTGCAACACAGTCTTTAAAATCTGCTCCCTGTAACACTCCTTCTGCACCTCAGTGTCCAACCTCTGCTCTGTGTAACAGTCCTTCTACATCTCAGTCTGAAACCTCTGCTCTCTGCACGATCCTTCTTACCCCAGTCTTCAAACACTGCTCTCTGTAACAGTCCTTCTGCACCTCAGTCTCCAAACTCTGCTCTCTGGAAGATCCTTCTGACACCCATTCTCCTAACTCTGCTCTCTATAACAGTCCTTATGCACCCCATTCTTCGAACTCTGCTCTCTTTAACAGGCATTCTGCATCCCAGTCTCAAACGTCTTCTCTCTGCAACGATCATTCTACACCCCTGTCTCCAACCTCTGCTCTCTGCAACAGTACTTCTGCACCCTTGTCTTTAACCTCTACTCTCTGTAAGATCCTTCTACACCCCAGTTCCCAACATCTACTCTATGTAACAGTAATTCTGAACACCAGTCTCAAAAATCTGCTCTTTGTAACAGTCCTTCTGCACACCAGTCTCCAACCTCTGTTTTCTGGAACAGTCCTGCTGTACCGCAGTCTCCAAACTCTGCTCTCTGTATCAATCCTTCTTCACCCCAGTCTTCAACCTCTGCTCTCTGTAACAGTCCTTCTGCACCTCATCTCCAACCTCTGCTCTCTTTAAGATAATTCTTCACCCCAGTCTCCAAAATCTGCTCTCTGTAACAATCATTCTGCACCACAGTCTCCATACTCTGCTCACTTTAACAGTCCTATTGCACCTTAGTCTGCAACCTCTGCTCTCTGCAATAGTCCTACTGCACCCCAGTTTCCAACCTCTTCTCTCTGCAAGATTAATTATGCACCCCAGTCTCCAACATCTGCTGTCTACAACAGTCCTTCTCCACCCCAGTCTCCAACCTCTGCTCTTTGCAACAGTCCTTCTGCACCCCAGTCTCAAACCTCTGCTTTCTGTATCAGTCCTTCTACACCCAAGTCTCCAACCTCTGCTCTCTGTAACAGCCCTTCTGCACCCCAGTCTCAAACCTCTGCTCTCTGCAACAGTCCTTCTGCAACCCAGTCTCTGAACACTGCACTCTGAAACATTCCTTCTCCACATAATCTCCAAACTCTGCTCTCTGTAACAGTCCTTCTGCACATCAGTCTCCAAATTCTGCTCTCTGTAAGGGTCCTTCTGCACCCCATTCTCCAACCTCTGCTTTCTGTATCAGTCCTTCTGCACCACAGTCTCCAAACTCTGCTCTCTGTATCAGTGCTTCTTCACCTTACTCTGCCACCTCTGCTCTCTGCAAGAGTCGTGCTGCACCCCAGTCTTAAACCTCTGCTCTCTGCAACAGTCCTTCTGCACCCCAGTCTCCAAAATCTGCTCTCTGCAACAGTCGTTTACCACGCCAGTCTTCAAACATTTATATCTGTAACCGTCCTTCTGTACTACAGTCTCCATCCTGTGCTCTCTGTAATGGTTCTTGTGCACCCCAGTCTCCAAAATCTGCTTTCTGTATTAGTCCTTCTGCACCCCATCTCTAAACTCTGCTCTCTGTAACAGTCCTTCTGAACCTCAGACTTTAACCTCTGCTTACTGCAACAATCCTACTGCGCCTCAATCGCCAACCTTTGCTCTCTGTAACAGTGCTTCTGTACCTCAGTGTCCAAACTCTACTCTCTGTATAATCCTTCTGAAACCCAGTCTCCAACCTCTGCTATTTGCAATGGTCCTTCTGCACCCCAGTCTCCAAACTCTGTTCTCTACAACAATTATTCTGCACCCCAGTCTCCAACTTTTGCTCCCTGTAACAGTCCTTTTGTACCACAGTCTCACATCTCTCTTCTCTGTAAGGGTCCTTCTGCACCCCAGTCTTCAACCGTGGTTTCAGTATCAGTCCATCAAGACCACATTCTCCAAACTCTCTTCTCTGTAACAGTCCTTTTGCACCTCAGTCTGCAACCTCTGCTCTCTGCAATAGTCCTTCTGCACACCAGTCTACAATCTCTGCTCTGTGCAACAGTCCTTGTGCACCCCAGTCTCTAACATCTTCTCTCTACGCCAGTTGTTCCCCACCTTAGCCTCCAACCTCTGCTCTCTGAAACAGTCCTTCTGCACCCCAGTCATCAAGTTCTGCTTTCTGTTTCAGTCCTGCTGCACCCCACTCTCCAACTTCTGCTCTCGGTAACACTCCTTATGTACCTCAGACTCCAACCTCTATTCTCTGCAGCAGTCCTTCTCCACCTTAGTCTAAAACCTCTGCTCTCTGTAACCGGGCTTCTTCACCCCAGTCTCCAACCTCTGCTTTCTCTAACAGTCCTTCTGCACCTCAGTCTTAAAACTCTGCTCTCAGCAACGATTCTTCTGCACCTCAGTCTCCAAGCACTGCTCTCTGCAACAGGACTTCTGCACCCCAGTATCCAACCTCTGCTCTCTGCAACAGTCTTTCTGCACCCCAGTCTCCAAGCTATGCTGTCTGTAAGATCTTTCTGAACACCTGTCTCCAACCTATGCTTTCTGTAACAGTCCTTCTGTACAGCAGTCTCCAAACTCTGGTCTCTGTAAGGGTCTTTCTGTACTTCAGTCTGCATCCTCTGCTCAACGAAACACTCCTTCTGCACCCCAGTCTCCAAACTTTGCTCCTTGCAACAGTTTTTCTGCACATTAGTCTCCAACATGTTCTCTCTGTAAGTGTCCTAATGCACCCCCGTCTTCAAACTCTGCTCTCTGTAAAAGTCCTTCTGCATTACAGTCTCCAAAATCTGCTCTCTTTAACGATCCTTCTACACCCCAGTCTACAAACTCTGCTCTCTGCAACGATCCTTCTGCACCCCAGTCTCCAACGTCTGCTCTCTGAAACAGTTCTTCTACACCCCAGTCTCCATACTCTGCTCGCCCCAACGATCCTCCTGCAACCCAGTTCCAACCTCTGTTCTCTACAAAAGTTCTTCTGCACCCCAGTATCCAACCTCTGCTCTCTGTAACAGACCTTCTGTACCGCAGTCTCCAACCTCTGTTCTCCATAAGTGTCTTTATTCACACCAGTATCAAACCTCTGCTTTCTGTATCCGTCGTTTTCCACCACAGTCTCGAAACTCTGTTCTCCATAAAGGTCTTTATGCACCCCAGTATCCAACCTCTGCTATATGTATCAGTCGTTTTGCACCACAGTCTCCAAACTCTGCCCTCTGTAACAGTCCTTCTGCAACTCAGTCTCCATCATCTGCTCTCTGCAACAGTCCACTTGCAACCCAGTCTCCAACATTTGCTCTCTGCAACAGTTTTTCTCAACCCCAGTCTCCAACCGCTGCTCTCTGTAACAGTCCTTCTGTACTGCATTCTTCAACCTCTGCTCTCTGTAAGGGTACTTCTGCATCCGAGTCTCCAACCTCTGCTTTCTGTATCAGTCCTTCTGCACCCCAGTCTCTAACCTCTGCTCTCAGTAATAATCCTTCTGCACCACAGTATCCAACCTCTACTCTCTGCAATGGTCTTTCTGCACCTGAGTCTCCAAACTCTACTCTCTGTAACAGTGTTTCTGCACCTCAGTCTCCAACCTCTTTTCTCTGTAAGATCCTTCTGCAACCCAGTCTCCAAACTCTGCTCTCTGTAACAGTCCTTCTTCACCTCAGTCTCCAAACTCTGCTCTACGTAAGATCTTTCTGGAACCCAATCTCCAAAGTCTTCTCTCTGTAACAATCGTTCTGTGCCTCAGTCTTAAACCTCTATTCTCTGTAAAAGTCCTTCTTCACCTCAGTCTCCAACATCTGCTCGCTTTAAGATTCTTCTGAAACCCAGTGTCCAAACTCTGCCCTCTGTAACAGTCATTCTGCGCCCCTTCTCCAAACTCTCCTCTGCGTAACAGGCCTTCTGCACCCCAATCTTCAACCTCTGCTCTCTGCAACAGTCCTTCTATACTGCAGTCTCCAAACTCTGCTCTCTGTATCGGTCCTTCTGCAACCGAGTCTCCAAACTCTGCATTATGTATGAGTCATTCTAAACCCAAGTCTCCAAACTCTGCTATCTGTAAGAGTCCCTCTGCACTTCAGACTTTAACCTCTGTTCTCTGCAACAGTCCTTCTGCTCCCCAATCTTCATCCTCTTGTCTCTGCAACAGTCCTTCTGCACCTCAGTCTCCTAACTCTCCTCTCTGTAAGATCCTTCTGAAAACCCAGTCTCCAACCTCTGCTTTCTGTAATGGACCTTCTGCACCCCAGTCTCCAAACTCTGATCTCTACAACAGTTATTCTGCACCCAGATCTCAAAACTCTGCTCTCTGTAACAGTCTTTCTGTACCTCAGTCTTTAATCACTGCTCTATGCAACAGTCCTTCTACACCCAAGTCTCCATAATCTGCTCACCCCAACGATCCTTCTGAACCTAAGTCTCCAACCTCTGTTCTCTACATCAGTTCTTCTGCACCCCAGTCTCCAACCTCTGCTCTCGGTAACAGTCCTTCTGTACCGCAGTCTCGAAACTCTGTTCTCCATAAGGGTCTTTATGCACCCCAGTATCCAACCTCTGCTATATGTATCAGTCGTTTTGCACCACAGTCTCCAAACTCTGCCCTCTGTAACAGTCCTTCTGCAACTCAGTCTCCATCATCTGCTCTCTGCAACAGTCCACTTGCAACCCAGTCTCCAACATTTGCTCTCTGCAACAGTTTTTCTCAACCCCAGTCTCCAACCGCTGCTCTCTGTAACAGTCCTTCTGTACTGCATTCTTCAACCTCTGCTCTCTGTAAGGGTACTTCTGCATCCGAGTCTCCAACCTCTGCTTTCTGTATCAGTCCTTCTGCACCCCAGTCTCTAACCTCTGCTCTCAGTAATAATCCTTCTGCACCACAGTATCCAACCTCTACTCTCTGCAATGGTCTTTCTGCACCTGAGTCTCCAAACTCTACTCTCTGTAACAGTGCTTCTGCACCTCAGTCTCCAACCTCTGTTCTCTGTAAGATCCTTCTGCAACACAGTCTCCAAACTCTGCTCTCTGTAACAGTCCTTCTGCATCTCAGTCTCCAAACTCTGCTCTCTGTAAAAGGCCTTCTACACCCCAGTTTCCAACCTCTGCTCTCTGCACCGATCCTTCTGCACCCCAGTCTCCATTCTCTGCTCGCTGCAACAGTTCATGTGCACCCCAATCTCCAACATATGCTCTCTGCAACAGTTTTTCTCTACCTTAGTCTGAAAACTCTGCTCTCTTCAATAATCCTTCTGCACCTGAGTCTCAAACCTCTGCTCTATGTAACAATCCTTCTGTACCTTATTCACCAACTTCTGCTCTGTATCAGTCCTGCACCCTTGTCTCCCACATCTGCTCTCTGTAACTGTCCTTCTTCACCTCAGTCTTCAACCTCTGCTCTGTGTAACAGTTTTTCTGCATCTCAGTCTGGAAACTCTGCTGTCTGCAATGATCCTTCTGCACCCCAGTCTCCAAATTCTGTTATCTGCAACGATCATTCTGAAACTCAGTCTCCAATCTCTACTCTCTGTAACAGTCCTTCTGCATCTCAGTCTTCAACATCTGCTCTGTAATACAGTCCTTCTCCACCCCAGTCTTCAAACTCTGCTCTCTGCAACAGTCCTTCTTCACTCAAGTCTTCAACCTCTACTCTGTGTAACAATCCTTCTGCATCCCAGTCTCCAACATGTGCTCTCTGTAAAATCCTTCTGCATCCAAGTCTCTAAACTCTGCCATCTGTAACAATCCTTCTGGAGACCTGCTCTAAAATCTGCTCTTCATAATATGCGTTCTGCACCCAAGTCTCCAACCTCTGATCTTTTTAAGAGTCCTGCTGCACCTCGGTCTTCCAAACTCTGCTCTCTTTAAGATCCTTCTGCAATCTTGTCTAAAAACTCTACTCTCTGTAACAGTCCTTCTGCACCTCAGTCTCCAACCTCTGTTCTTTGAAACACTCCTTCTGCACTCCAGTTGCCAACCTCTGCTCTCTGTAACAGTCGTTCTGTACCGCATTCTCCAAACTCTGCTCTCTGTAATTGTCCTTCTTCACCCCAGTCTCCAACCTCTGCTTTCTGTATCAGTCCTTCTGCTCCCCAGTCTACAAACTCTGCTTTCTGTAACACTCCTTCTGAACCTCATATCCAAACTCTGCTATCTGCAACAGTCCTTATGCACCCCAGTCTCCAACCTCTGCTGTCTGCAACATTCCTTCTGTAATCCAGTCTGCAACGTGTGCTCTGTGTAAGAGTCCTCTGCAACCAAGTCTCCACCTCTGCTCTCTGAAACTATCTTTCTGTACCTCAGTCTCTGCAACAATTCTTCTGTACCCCAGTATCCAACCTCTTTCTCTAAAACAGTCCTTCTCCACCTGAGTCTTAAACCTCTGCTCTCTGCTAGAGTCCTTCTGCACCCCAGTCTCCAACATCGCTCTCTAAACAATCCTTCTGCACCCCAGTCTCCAACATCTGCTCTCTGAAAATACTTGCTGGAAGATGGATGGATCTTCAGAACATTAAGGGAAATAAGCCACTCAGAAAGTTAAGGGCCATATGTTTTTCCTCTGTTAAAGCTAGAGGGGGAAAAGGAAGGAAAGTTGGAAAGGGAGTCTCATCATGAAAGTTGAAGGAAGATCAGTAGAGTCAAGGCACCAGGGGAGGAGGTGAGGAAAAGGGAAATATTGAAATGATATTGGCCAAAGTTCACGGTTATTGTGTGTGCATGTTCAAATATGTTTCAGCAAATTCCACCATTATGGACCACTACATTGCACCAATGAAGTGTGAAAAGAAGAGTTTCACATTACATGGGACAGGCACTATTCTAGGAGGGTGCCCATATTTTCCCATCTATAAATACCACGATCATTTACCACTGTCAAAAATCTCTACAGATTCAAATGTTCTGATCACTGCTCCACCACATGGCCTCTTCTACTTAAGGGTCCCCTTATTCTCACTGAAATCAGGGAGCCCGTTTCAACGATGCCATCTGTTAATGTCTTCCCAGGCTTCCGAGGACAGCGGCTGCGGGTTTCACAAGGATCTGGTGCTGCCTTCTGAATGCATGTTCACGAGGCCTTGGCGAAAGGCTGGTGATCCAGGCCTTCCTCGAGATACAGCTGTGAGGCCAGGGTAGCAGTCACATAACACGCCATCCAACACCTTATTTATTTTTGATCACCATCCTCTCCATTATTTCAGGATCATATTGGTCATTGAACTTAAGAAAACTCTGAGTCCAGATTTCAGTCCATCAACCAAAAAGAGTCTAATAGCCACTCCCCGTGGCTCAGGAAAATTCTTGGCCCTAACATTTCTGGTGATTACGTCCCTGTGACTGAATTCAAGATGATCCAGCAATATGTCCTGACTTCTTTGGTCTAGAGGACTCAAACAAATTATTTTATATATTCTTAAGGCTAATATTAACAAAATACAGTAAAATATTTACCTTTTATTTTGGTGTGACCCTTATACTCTCCTGGGCTATATTTTATACTCTTACCTGAGGCGTTCTAGGATCAGACCCCAAATAAGAGTCTGTTGATAATGTGGGATGATGGATGAGCATCTTAAAGACAATTGGGCTGGTGATGTGGCTCAAGCAGTAGTGCGCTTGCCTGGCACGCGTATGGCCCGGGTTCGATCCTCAGCACCACATACCAACAAAGATGTTGTGTCCGCCGAGAACTAGAAAATGAATATTAAAAATTCTCTCTCTTTCTCTGTCTCTCTCTCTATCTCTCTCTCTCTCCCCCCTCTCCTCTCCTCTCCTCTCTCACTCTCTCTTAAAAAAAAAAAGACAACTGCCCAGGTAGAGTCACCATAGGGTCTTCAATTTAGGGAAAGCTAGTCTCCTCTGGGGAGGAGGGGCTGCTTCTGACAGCAAAGAGGGTTAATGGAGATTTCAGGGTTCAAGGCTCTGAGATTTGTCTAGTCCCACTGGTATTTCGCCATTCTAATTTACAGGGTATCAATCATTCCCCCATTAATGTGCTAATTGGCATAAGAGAGACCTGGAGAAATTGTGGATGTATAATTTTCTTTGTACTTCTGCAATTTGGAGAATTGGATGTTTTATAATGACATTAACCTTTATCAGTTTCCAGAGAGAAAATATTTCTGATGATCTGAACCTGACTTGAAGGAGGAATATAATGCTTGAACCTATCATTTTCTTTCTGTACGTCTCCCACTCCAGTCAGTAACAGCAATCTGTAGTCATGTTGTAATGTTCATTCCCAACCTGAAGGTCGATGGTGTCATTCCAAAGCTCAGTTTTCCATAGACATTTGATTTCAGGCCACGATAACTTAAAGTATCTGTTGGGTCATTGCACACCAGGAATGATCAGGTCTCCTTTCTCATGGGCTGCGACATCATCAACATATTCAATTCCCTCAGGTCAGACATCCAACCTACCTCCTCAGATCTGTTATCTAGAACCATCTCTGATGTAAACCACTATTGTGGTCAGTGCCACCATGGTGAGGTAGAGATGAAGAATGACTCTTGATGGCTTAGGGTAGAGGAAGTTGACACAGAAAAACGTTATAAAATGGTTGGGAGATCTGGAAGAAAAAAGAAAAATAAGGCAGGTGACACCACCCCATATATGGAAACCCTAACTTCTCTGGAAAGAGACGCTCATTCCACGCTACTGTGACCCACATTCAGGAACAGCTGTCTAGGAGCCTGCACACACAGCTCCTGGCACCAAGGAGATTAGTTCCTGCCTCTACAGGGCTGGTTTTCTGCTGCTGCTATGGGATCCAAAAGACCCGCTTTCTTCCTTTCCTTTCTTCCTCTCTGCCTAGTGATTGGCTGATCTTGACAGAACCTCCTAAAATGGAGGCCTGCAGGCAGAGGAGTGTGGGAAAAGAGGTTCTTGTACTTTCTTTTTCTCTGGTGTGGGGAGAACACAGAAAGACAGAGATGGTGCTCAACACCCACACAAGGTGTCCGATGCACTTGAACCTCAAAGTGGGAAAAGGGTGTTTGTGAAAAGAGAGGAGAGAAAGGAGTCCCGAAGATCATAAAAGTGGGAGTAAGAGTTGAAGCTCCAGATATAGACTCTCTAACCAGGTGCCTACAAGTCCCTGGGAGGCATCTTTTTTCAGATGACTATATACTCCAGTTTGAAAATTGGTCTAGACTTTGATCATGCAAAGGGATGCACATTCTCCAGCCAGCTTCCTCAGGGCACTATGAACCTCGCTGCTTCTCAGGCTGTGAATGACGGGGCTCAACAGGGGGCTCACCACAAAGTAGAGCAGAGAGACCAGGGTGTCCGTGTCCAGCCTTCTCTTGGCCTGTCATAGTAGAAGTTGGCTGTTTCATACAAGACCAACACGACAGTGAGGGGGGACGCACAGGTGGAGAAGGCCTTTCTCCTGCCCTGGGCAGAGGGAATCCCCAGGATGGCCACCATGATGAGTGCATAGGAGCCTGCAGTGAAGAGGCAGGGGCTCAGGCCCATGGTGGCACTGACCACGTGGTGCACAGACTCGTTGACAGAGGTGTCTGAGCAGAAGAGCTTCAGAAGCAATGGGGTGTCACAGAGAAAGTGGCTGAACTTCTGGGGCCCACAAAGAGTGAGTGTGATGGCCAGCACCGTGTGTGTGTCCAAATTCACCAGCCCACACAGCCAGGACTCAATCACCAGGCCAACACAGACCTTCACACTCATGATGACTGGGTACTGAGGAGGATGGCAGGTGGCCACACAGCAGTCATACTGGCCACACAGCCAGTAAGACGCCTTCTTTGCCAGCACTTGTCACCAAGAATAAGATCTGGGAAAGGCAGCCCTCATAAGAAATGGCCTTCTTCTCCCAGAAGAAGTTCAACAGCAGTACTGGGAGGGTGGTGGATGTGTAGCAGACGTCCAAGAAGCTCAAATTGCTGAGGAAAAAGTACATTGGAGTGTGGAGAGCAGGACTGAACCTGGTGGCCACTATTATGAGCATGTTCCCCAGGAGAGAGGTCAGGTAAATGACCAGAAAGAGCAGAAAGAACCAGCCCTGTAGGTTGGAGTGGTTGGAAAATCCCAAGAAGATGAATTCAGTGACAAATGATTGATTGCTCATTTCCAATGGTATCATAGCTACAAAACAGAGAAAAAGAGACCATGACGAGAATGGACTGAGAGCACCCCAAACAGGCTTGTTAATGTGCAGCAACATAGCAAATAATATTGTATACAGAGATGCCTGGACTCTGGAAAGAGACGTATAGGAGTGACTTTAGAGACAGCATAACTTCTCACAGACTTTTGCATGGGTGCTCTTTTGTAAAAATAAATGGAGACTTGGTCAAAATGCATAACCAGCTATCAACTGCTGTGTCTCATTGAATCTGCAGTATCTCCCTCCTAACACTGTGCTTCACTGTGATGAATTCTTTTTTGTATGTCTGTTGTTTCAAGTAATAAGTTTTCATTGTGGAAAAATGAAGAAAATGCAGAAAGTTATTCAGAAGAATAGAACAGGTCACAAAATCAAAGCTCTCTTTGCATTCATCCCATTCTACCTCTATCTATCTTTAAAATATCCAAAGCAAAATTTCCCAATATTGTTGTACTCTATTTAGTTGTTTGCCTTGTAATCTTAATTTCCTAACATGAAATTAAGTTAATATCTCCCTTTTTATTGAACATAGAAACCTTCCATTCCATTTACTATCATAAATATTGGAAAAGAAGCTTTCATACATATGTATCTGAGATCATCTCTGATTATTTCTTAAAAGTAAAATTATATGTCGCCTGCTTTTAAATACATTGATCTATTTTTTCAGTAGAAACTTTTATTTTTTTAAGTTTTATAAGATACAAGAAATTTTGACAAAATATATATACTTAGGTATTTTTCTTCTTTTGTATTATAAGATTTACCTCACCAAACATTACATTTCCTGAAAAAAAAATGATTGATACAATTACTGATTTTCTATCATGTTATCCACGCTAATCCGTGATCCATTGTTTTGAACTAAAATTTCTGGGTTTTTTTCAATCTTAAATGAAAAATATTATAGTAAAAGAGTAGGCTCTTGGTCCAGATAGATGTGGATTGAAATCCATTTGTTGTTTACTAGATGTTGTTTGTAAAAATGTCAGCTCATCTCTATTCCTCAGTTTGTTCCTTGCTTAGTTTATTAATGATGTCTATTTTACAACTGCTGAAAAAAGTTTTGAGATAATATAAGCTATGTGTCTGGCACATTACATTTACTCAATGCCTTTTAGCAAGTTAGAAAATGTCTATCCATTTTTTACTAGTAGTTTTTTTTTTTTTGGTGTATGTGTGCTGGGTTTTGAATTCAGAGCCTTATGCATACTAAGCATGCACTCTACCACTGGACTTTGCCCCTAGTTTCATTTAGTTATAGTTTTTATCATAAATAGATATTGAATTTTCTTATTTTCTCTGCATCTATTGAAATGATATATATATTTTTTTCTTATTTAGTCTGTTACTATGAAAATTCGGTTGATTGCATTATTGAATATTGAACCAGCCTTGCATTCTGGGATTGATCTCAATTGACTGTAATGTTATCCTTATTCTATATGGCTGAGTTGAGTTTGTTAATATTGTTCCCTGCTTGCTTTTGTGTATTCTATTTTTGCTGTTCTCCAGAGATGATCTATTTCTTGAAGAATTCTCAGCTGTATTCTACTGTTATTTTCAGTCAATGCATGTTAGTGGACTAGTGGGAAACAGAGAAGGGATTTCTGATGTTTCCAGGAAGCCCTGCCTTAGGTACTGTAAACTCAGTCACAGGGATATGGCCTTCACAGTGACCCACTTTCTAGCAATATGGCTGAGCCTAGTTCTTATTCCTCCCGACGTTAGACATTTCGGCCTGTTCCTTTCCATAGCTGCAAAGGTTTTCCGTTGAGTGTCCTAATGTAACAGTTTCTGTTACTATTGCCCCTGAAGATTACAGATTTTGTTCTATGCGAAAAATCAGGAAATGGGTCTGGGAGGAGTTTTGGCTGCTGTTGCTGCTTTTTGTTCCTCCACATATCTAAGAAATGATACCGTTAAAGACAGTTTCTCAGAATACTTCCCTATCTTCCTGGGAGCATTTGGTGGAATCCATGGAGAAAAAGAAAAAATACAAACATCTTATGTCTATAGCCCTCTGGGACTTTATTCTCTTAAACCAGTCTATACTTAGTCTTTAGCAATCCATTAACTATTTTTTATTTGAGGTTTTTTTTTTTTTTTTTTTTTTTTTTTTTTTTTTTTTTTTTTTTTTTATAAATGAACTCCTATGTATCTAGTGGGTTCTCCCATAGTTAAAAAAATGCCTGGATTATTTTGGTTGCTTATCTCTCCCCAGACTTCGGTTAGTTGTTTGACTTATAATCTTCATTCCTAATAAGTCAAGGAAAGTCATTAATTTGCATTTTCTTCTGCTCTTTTTGGTTATTATAATGATATAAACAACATGCTTTCTAGCTATTTCGATAGATACTCAAGGTGAAATTTGTAGTCTATACACTTACTTTTCAAAAATATTTAGTAATTTCTAATTTAGTTAAATATGTAGTTATTTTATTCAAAACAATCCCATTTCTAGCAAATTTCCCAGGAAATTAATGCACAGTTCACAAAAATTCTTGTGTAAAAATTCATAATAACTCAAACAAATATTATGCCTTCAGCAGAATGATAGAAGACAAATCACGGTTTATCATGCAGTAAAATAATGCAGTTACTTTAGAAACACAAATACTAAAAGATTAATAACATTGAAAAATCTAAAAAAAATTTTTCTGGGTGAAAGAAGCCAGATACAAAATATATACTGTATGTTTTCTTTAAATAAATTTCAAAAATTAACAAAACAGCTAAAATGGTCAAGTAATAATGGTGGTCTTTTTTTTTTTTGGAGCTCAGGTGTGATATCAGTTGAAGCATGAAGGAATTTTCTAAAGTGATGGAAATGTTTTATATCCTGATTTTTGGTGGTTCATATATATGTAAAATATTATAAACCTGTACACTTTAGATCTGTGTATTCTTTGAGTACAAATTATAGTTCAATTTTTAAAAATAGCCTTATTTTAAAAATAAGTAATTAATGGGGAAGAGTGGTACCTGCCTGTAATCCCAGGTACTTGAGAGACTAAGGCAGGAGGATCATAAATTTGAAACTGCAAGGCCCCCCGCCCCAAATAATGGAAAGGGCTGGGGATATAGCTTCATGGTAGAGTGCCACTGGGTTCAATCCCCAGTACTGCAGTAAGTAAGTAAGTAAGTAAGTAAGTAAGTAAGTAAGTAAATTGATAAATAGAAGTGAAAGCATTTTTTGAAGATGATTTTTAACTCAGGATTGGTTGGAACCACATCTAAATATTTTTATAGGTCTCTAAGAGGTTAAGTATTTTCTCCCATTTTTTGCATTTCTCTACTTCTTTTTTACCACAGTGATAGTCCAGGGCATATCACATTTTACGAGTGACAGTAGTTGTTTCCTGATCACGAGCTGTTTGAAGGTGTGAATGTGATTGGTGGGTGCATTTGGTCTGTATCACAGATACAAAGCCTTGCTCACCATGATGGATGGGCGTGTGCATGTGTGTGTCTATGTGTGTTTGTGTGTGTGTGTGTGTGTGTGTTATTGGTTGTGGGATTGATCTTGACTGAGAACACTGTCTTGTAGTTAGTGAAATGGCAAGTTGGCATCTCAGGCAACATTGATGGCAGAAATCTCAAAGAATATAGCAGGAATCTGCCATCTAAGGCTCAGCAAGCTCAGAACACTTGGTTATCCTAATTGCTATAAACGGAAAGACCCTCACTATTGAGCTTTTCTGAGAGCTGCATCACACTGGGGCGGGAGGAGGGAGCCCATTTCCATAGAGATGTACCCTGTTTCTATGGAGACTCCAGCTAGGCTTCAAGGGGCTGGTGGGATAGTACCAGTGGATGCTGCCAAGCCCTGGGTCATTCTGAGGAGCTTGCTACTTCAAGGGGGCAGGGTATCAGCCTATGGGGCCAGGACTAGGCTCTGTGAAGTTGTGTCAGGCCTGATTTCTAAGCAAGGTACTTGGCAATAGAAACCTCGGAAAACCTCCTACACCCCACCATGCCATGGGTGAGAGAGCCCAGGTGTGTCTCTGGAAGCCAGGCTTGGGTATGAGCATGGACATCAATGATTTCAGAGTATCAACAATAGGGGCCCATAAATCTCTTTCAGGTGAGTGCAGATTGAAAACAGGGACATCTGGTGGGAGATAGACTGGGTTTTAGAAAATCATCAGATCTCTAGGTCTAGAACACGCAGATAGACCCACTCATGGAATTGTGCATGTGAGTCCAAGGAGCAGGGGTCGATAACTGTGAAACCTGGTTCCCCAGGTTTTAGACAAACCTGTTTAGTTAAAAAAAAGTGAACTGAGTGCTCAAACAAGATCAAAGTGAAGTGGTCTGTATCTGAAGACGTGCTGTGTTGAAGGTGGGAGAAAATCTCTGAAGCCCTCATGGAGAAAGATATGGGAAACTTTAAAATCCTAGTTGAAGAGGACACGGTTTAGACAACAAATCAGTTTGGGCAGGCTGGCTAGCTGGTGGGATCACTCGGGAAAAAAAGAATATTTGAGGAATAGCAGATGTAGAGGAGGCTTTGGTGGATTTGATTTGAGTAATGTTGAATGTGAGTTATCTGTGGGATAATCACGTGGAAATGCCCTTCACAGACAGCCTAGAACTGCATGTGTGGATTTGGGAGTCATTGTCTTGAAGGCAACTGTTTCAGCAAAGGGTGAATATGAAATCCCCCAGGAGAATAGAGAAGGTAGAGAAAAAAATAGAGAAAGTACGGATTCTTGTGATACTTGGTGTTCACGAAAATTGTAGTAAAATTTTATCCAGAAATGACTAGAAACACCACACTATCTAGGTCAGTTGTAGGTATCGCTTTCTCTAAATAATTTCCCTAAACAAGAGGAAATACAATAAATCAACTTTGAAATGGAGCTGGAAGCTACATGTACTTCACATTTCTTACGTTCTCTGTTTTCTCTATCAACTACCTGGATGAACTTCAAGTCATTTAGAAATCAGTGACATGTACTTTCTTTTAACTCCCTGTATCAAAAATATCAATATGACAATATCTTTTATAAGTAGATATCTAGGTGTTTTTAGAAAAAGAAATAAAATTCTACATAGAAGGCAGTTACAGCAGATTTTACTATGGGAAATTGGTACATGGTCTGTGGATGTGTAAAAGAGAAACCTAAACGTAAATTTTCAGGGATTTAAAAATGCAATCTCTGAAGTTGTGCATACTGCTATTGTAAAGGTCTTAAATATAAAGGTCAGTTCAGGAGGGACAATTTCATGGGATATTAAAAAAATCTCCCAATGTATGTTTATATAATTTTATCTACATATAAGTTTTTCCATGATTTTACTGGCTAATTTCTTGTAAGTCACGGGTATGGGGTAGGGTGAAGGATGATACCCAAACAATTTTTCTTATTTTCTATGCTCTTTATTAATGTAGGGCATTAGATTGAATCATCATCATGGTCACCATTAGAATCCATTATTAACAATCATAACTCATGAATGACACTTTGTGACACAATATGTACTTGCTCCTTAGAATTTATATAATGAAGCATAGGAATTCATTCAACTTAATAGTAAACCCTCTGTTCTGCAATAATAATAACCATAATCATCATAATCATCTAGGGCATATTTCATAGAAAAATATTTTGAGTGTGAGTCTTCTTAGATTGCTTCAATACATATAAATGCCTGACTTTAAAAACCTTGTTTAATGTAGTTTAAAGTGGCATGTTTTCTGTAAAAATTACATTTAATTTCGGATAATCCATTCTATCAAAACTCAGTGAATTTCTTTGTAAAGATGTATTTTTACATACTTGAATCAAATCAGGATTTTTCAAATTGAGTAACGAATAGAGACACACATTACGTAAAAATACCTAACACTTATTAAATGCCTATAAGACTTTTACATGCATTAACTTATTTGGTTTACACAACAACCTATAAGATAACCTATTATCCCCATTTTACATAAAAAAGAATTGAAATTAATGCACAATATATTAATGCTAGTAGGGAAACATCAATGAATCCCTTTAATTTGCATAATGTACATTAATTTGTACATTTAATATGTATTAACAATTATGATTTAAGAAACAAAAAAGAAATTGACTCAGAAAATTTATCATGTAATAACTATTATTTGTAGTGATACTTTGTTACCTGATGATAATACCATATGTTAGTAAACTGTCTTATTATCTTCAATGCCCAGACATTCTTGTCTTCGGTTCTAATAATTCATTGCACATGATTAATAGGCCAACACAGCTTTCATTAAAATTCCAAATCTCAGGGCCTTAAGAAGCTTAAAGTATTTAAATTTCAATAGAAAGTCGGTGCTTCAGTTAAGCACAACTAATTTTAAAATCTAAATATAAACAAAATAAAATAAATAAGTCTAGAATTTTAAAGGAAGAACTTTTTTTTTTTTTGCTTTGGCAATAAATGAAATGTTTTGCTGACTAACTTTAGGGATTCATTTCCTCAAACAAACAAAAAAAATGGGCATGACCAAAACGAGGAAGAATGGTGTGATCATGAAAACCCTTATGCACATCAGGGAAACAATGATTCTTATTTGATCTCAATAGCACAAGCAATGATTAAAATTTTTAAATCCAATTTTCATGTTGCCCAGTAAATTGCTTAAAACACACACACACACACACACACACACACACACACACACACACATACACACACACACATACACACACACACACAGTACAAGGTCAATTTATTCAGAAAAAATATCTGAATGATTTCAGGTGCTTGTGGCAATGTGAATTTATTACTGTGAAATCTATGAGCTATTTGGCCTGCTCCAGAGTTGCCTCATATCTTTCCATGTGGTGTGGGTGCTTGGAGTCGAGGGAAAGATCAGAGGTCATTGTGCAGAAGAGTTGGCCTCAGTCAGTGAGTTCCAAGTGTTCCCAGTGATGCTGGTCCAAGGACACACTTTGGGGGAGGCTGGGCTCTTTCACCTAACATGCAGGGATGCCCTTACCCCTAACTGGTAGGTTTAAAATCTTAACAAATTCACCAGGAAAAAGCCTCCCTCTTGTCTTGGAGATTCAGCACTCAATTCAGCATTTAACATCTCTTTCAGTTCTGTTTTTTTGGGGCCGGGGTGTAGGGGCGCAGTTACCGGAGATTGAACTCAGGGGCTTTACAACTGAGCGACATCCCCAGCCCTATTTTATATTTTATTTAGAGACAGGGTCTCACGGAGTTTCTTGGTGCCTTGTTTTTGCTGAGGCTGTCTTTAAACTCACTATCCTCCTGCCTCAGCCTTCTGAGCTGCTGGGTTACAGGCGTGCACCACTGTGCCAGCTCTTTCAGTTCTTTTTATTTCGCCTGTGCTTCTTCTAGCATAAAGGGGAAAGGGAAGACAAATTATTACCTCTTACGATATGTCAGAGCCTTCTAGTTATAAAAATGTTCAAAATAAAAAATTCTCTTTTCCATTTAGGATTTTAAAATTTCTTTTCTTGGTACTGGTAAGTTTCAATTCAAACCAATTTTGTTCCTATACAGGGTCTAATTTAGTCCTAAGCCAGATCTACTAAGAAACTCAAAGAGGTTAAGATCTGATCCCTGTGCTGCTGCGCCCCTCCCCTGACTCAGGCAATGGCAAGGCCCTACTGAGGTGGATGGCGCAAGGCGTCCATCCTCTGGAGGAGCGCAGTATGTTTCTGGGAATGGGCTGATTTGTTTTTGTATCCCTTTAATAAGTATAGTTTTGATTTCTTTTATAACCATTAAGTATAAAGGAAAAATCATGACTTTCCCAATTAATGCAACTACTTCTAAAGCATAGATCTGTTTGCTCTAAATGCAATGATTCAGCTGTGGAGTGTAAATTGTTAATGTCTAAAGAAAAATTCCCTGTATTCCTGTCAAGGAAGTTTATGAGAAATTAAATTAAAATCTAGAGAAGGAAAATTAATGTTAAGAAGATAGATGAGTGCTTAGTACTAGGCAACTTGTTCTTGTTCCTGTGCACAATTTGTGTTCTTACTTTTGTTTGATTACAAGTAATAACAAATCAACTACTTGCCGTAACTATGGCACCGGTTCCAGTCAATAAGTGAAGAAAGAATTGTCACGGTATAGGCCAAAAGTTTGGGACATTTGTAACTATTATTAAAAGTTAACTAAGCAGAAACAGCTCAAAGCAAAACTCGAACAGAAAGTACAAATGCTTGCTTATGCATAAGCCAAGATACATTCTTCTATTCTAATTGTAGCTACGTAATATTTTGTTTTGTTTTAATAATGATTCCTGTTTTGTAACCAAAAAGTACTGTAAGCCTGCCAAAATGAAAAGTATATATGATCAACTTCACAAGTAAAGATTGGGATCAACACCTTCACTTTGGGGTCTGTGTTGTTTCTCCACCCCCTCTTTCGCCGACTCCTCACAATCCTTTCGTCTTCTGAGACTCCCTGTTGGAGCTGGTCTCCGAAACTGTCCTTCAACCAACTTACAATCTAATGGGAAGATGAACTCAATATGTGCAGGAAACTTGGTTACAATTCTATGTAATCTACAAATTATCATTATTTTTCCTTAGTGTTTGCTTGGGCAGCTCTGGGAATGGAGCACTTAATACTTGTCAAAGCCCCTCATTCCATCTTGAATATGCGCTCCTCCAGGTCCTAGTTGGGCCTCTCAATTGTGTTCTAAACACTAGGGCAACACCTTTTGTAAATGTGCACTCAGTAAAAGTTTGAAGAATGAAGAAGGTCTGTCAAGTACATCCATGCAGCAGAGTTTTTAAAAGATTCTTTAAAGACGGTACTGTGTGGGACCTAAAGGATCTAACAGAGACTTGACAGAGGTGAGAGGACATTTTGGTTCAGTGGTTCTGGTGCAGATATCTTGCTGAGAAAAATAAAGCCTCTTTGGGCATAAGTGAGGCAGCATAGCCCAGCGACTTCTGAGAAACTCAGTGTCTTCTGTCTCCTAAAAATATCCCTTATGGAGACCATCAGCTCAGTTCCCACAGAACAAGCAGCTCTGCATCTTTCTTTCCCAATCAGTCATCTCAAAGTCAGGTGACCGAGAATGAAGTCACTTATGAGTGACCCCAAAATATAATATTTCTAAAGGAGGGGGGTTGTGTATGAAGTAGATTACTCACAAACTTCAGGGATTTATTACAGTTAATAAATTGCTTGCAACTCCCCTCCCCAAGCATGCATGTGTTGTAAGATAAAAATGAAAACCCCTAGTTAGTGAATGAATACGTTTCTAAACATAACTTCTTCACAATAATGATTTTTATTTAAACAGATATTTTGGTAGGTATATTGTTATGCTATAATGTATCATAATGGGAATGTGTCCCTATATTTTCTCCCTAAAAATTATTCCTTTCTATCCTGCTCTTCAAAAGCAGAGGATTAACACTTAGCATTATCTATTGTTTACCATTAGTAATTTTCAACACACATCATCTCACTTAAGGAATTTAGGCATCCCAGTGTTTCTGGTTATGTTTTGGGTTTTCTTCCAGTACTGGAGGCATCATGCTAAATCCCTCAGGTTTTGTGATAACCTCTGAAGTTATTTCTACTCTGGCAATACAAGTAGTATTGTGGAAACATAGACACACATAGAAAAGGTGCTACGATAGGTCATTACATAAATACCATCAAAATGGTAATGAAAATATGTACAATATTCTGTAATATGTTTTTAAGGTGTAGGTATATCCTGATTCTGGGATAGTGTTATTGAAAATTGTGATGGTAAATAAACTACTTACCAGCAACTCTCACAGAGAGGCGTAGATTTCTAGTTTTGGTGTGGCCCTTGCTGCTCTCCATACTAGCACCTGGGCTGCGAAGAAAGCTCTTTCTAAAACTGGCTGTTGGTCTCCATTCACCACAAAACGGACCTGTTATTCTGAAAGTTGCCTGTCGCATATCTGTGGCCTCATGAAGAGTCAAAATTTTCTGATCTCTCACAATTCATTTTCCTGTGATGGACATTTATAGAGGTTTGGGGCTGACCTGTTGAAAATATGCATCGAGCCTTTCTACTGCAGCTACTCTGGTACTCCTCAATGTGCAAACACAACTCAAGGGCAACGGCTTGAGTTCAACTGCAACAATGGAGAGCAGTTAATTCGCTGTTGGATTCATTAATATCTTGGCAATCACCTGTTCCCAGCATACAGCGAGAAGATCAGCGTCCTCTCTCTTCTGGGATGTGGTTGAGCAAAGTTCAGAGTGAGATTTCTGCTAAGAAGTTGTGGGTGGCTGAAACCTCAAGACTGCCCTCCTTTCCCGCTAGGGAGAGAAGGGGTCAGGGTGGGTGTACACTTATTGGGATGGATTTTGCATGGCATATGAAGTTTTTCCCTCATGTTACATACTTTGCCGGATGGACAGATATCAGAAGCCACAATATTAAAAGCATCCCCACTATCTTCAGCTGATCTACTCCTGTTAGGGCTGATCCCTTACCAAACCCTATATGACTTCGTGTTCCTTAATTTTATGATCCTGCTCATGACCTGGTGAAAAAATTGTTTGCTATGGAGTTTAAAAGTAGGGGAAAAAAAGAGTCATCAAACAGCTCTTTCGGGCACAGATGGAGAAAAGACAACAAGCTTGAAAGTCTTGTAGTATTTTACTGCACAAAAATAAAAATAAAAGTATTAGATAAAGAGGTAAGTCTCTAAAACTTAAAATTTCCCATAATACAATGGGGTTTTCCTCATGCTTAGGAGAGGCACATTAACAGTATTCCTAAAAGATCTTAGAATTATTAGCCATCAGGGAAAGGCAAAGCTAAAGCACATTTGATGAAGCACTTCACACATTCCACGGTCGTCACAATAAAAAGAATGATAATGATGTGTTTGTAAGGGAGTGAGGAAATCAGAAGCTTTATTCACCACTCTTAATAATAAGGTAAGCTGGTTCCACTAGTCTGAAAATGATCTGGAACTTCTTCAGAAAGTTAAATATAGAGTTAACGATCCACCTCTTACACTCCTACTTACAAACTCAAGATAAATAAAAAAGTTGTCCATCAATGATTTGTACATAAATGTTCATAAAATGATCATATTATATATAATGTTCATATTATATATAAAAATCATATTCATATTAGTCAAAAAGTGAAAATGACCAGGCAGGTCTGTAATCTAGCTACTCAAGAAGCTGAGGCAGAAGGATCACAAATTCAGGGACAACCTGGGAAAATTTACAAGACCATGTCTAAAAACAAAATTTTGAAAAAGTTTGGGCTTTGGCCTAGTGGTAGAATATTGCTTTGTGTGCAGGAGGCTTCGGGTTCAGTCTGCACTACGACACCCACACAGACACAAAGTAAAAATTACTATCCAGTGAGAAATGAACAAAGAAATGTGGCGTTTTCATAAGATGGAAATCAGTCAAAATAAGGAGGAATAAACTAAAATACTTATACAAGCTACAATATAACTGAAAATTGCAAACATTTTAAGTGAAAGGAGTCAGATCCAAAAGGCGTATATGATATTACTTTATTAAAAATATCCACAGAAACTTGAGTGTATACATGGGTCTTTCCACATGTGAAGGAGAGACAAAGAAATGGTGTTTATTTAAAACTTAGAATCAAGATCCATTAGAAAAATACAAGTCAAAGTCACATTGCACATAGCACTTCACATTCACTAGTGTTGGCTAGAGCTGCAATATTGGGGAAAAGGAGATTGACTGCTTTGTGTATAGGCTTTTTTTGGAGAGAAAAATAATAAAAATATTCTGAAATACCTGTGGATTACAGAACCCAGGTGAGGTCACAATTTGTCACATACTTAGCACAGTGTGCTTCCCCTGGTTGGAGGGGCACCACAGTGGTCATGAGACACTGTGTATGGAGAGAGCCCTCTTGTAATTGCTGCTGAAGTGTTCACATATTTCTACAACTAAGACATTTCCTAGAATGAAACCATCATATAGTTCTAATCACACTATAAAGTCTGTCTCCCAGCAAGCTTCCTCAGCACACTCTGGACCTGGTTGCTTCTCAGGCTGTGAATGATGGGCTTCAACATACGGGTCACCACACAGAAGAGCACAGAGACCAGGGTGTCCATGTCCAGCCTTCTCTGGGCCTGTCATAGTGGAAGTTGGCTGTTCCATAGAAGACCACCACGACAGTGAGGGGGGACGCACAGGTGGAGAAGGCCATCTTCCTGCACTAGGCAGAGGGAATCCCCAGGATGGCCACCATGATGAGTGCGTAGGAGCCTGCAGTGAAGAGGCAGGGGCTCAGGCCCATGGTGGCACTGACAACGTTGAGCGCAGACTCGTTGACAGAGGTGTCTGAGCAGGAGAGCTTCAGGAGCAATGGGGTGTCACAGAGAAAGTGACTGATCTGGTGGGGCCCACACAGAGTGAGTGTGATGGCCAGCACCGTGTGTGTGACCAAATTCACCAGACCACACAGCCAGGACCCAGTCACCAGGCCAACACAGACCTTCACACTCATGATGACTGGGTACTGAGGAGGACGGCAGGTGGCCACACAGCAGTCATACTGGCCACACAGCCAGTAAGAAGCCTTCTGTGCCAGCACTTGTCACCAAGAAGAAGATCTGGGAAAGGCAGCCCTCATAAGAAATGGCCTTCTTCTCCAAGAAGATGTTCACCAGCAATATTGGGAGGGTGGTAGATGTGTAGCAGACGTCCAAGAAGCTCAAATTGCAGAGGAAAAAGTACATTGGAGTGTGGAGAGCAGGACTGACCTTGGTGGTCACTACTATGAGCATGTTCCCCAGGAGAGTGGTCAGGTAAATGACCAGAAAGAGCACGAAGAACCAGCCCTGTAGGTTGAAGTGGTTGGAAAATCCCAAGAAGATTAATTTAGTGACAAATGATTGATTGCTCATTTCCAATGTTGTCATAGCTACAAAACAGAGAAAAATAGACCATGATGAGAATGGACTGAGAGAATCCCAAATAGGCTTGTTAATCTGCAGCAACATGGCAAATAATATCGAATGAAAAGCAGCCTGGAGACTGATAACCTGTGTGACTGGTCTCAGGAAATCAGACCTATGGAGACGCACACATTTGCAGGGGTGATGGTGGGTGGAAGTAACCAGAGAATTGCTAGAAGCCAACAGAAAGCTATTCGACCTCATCATGGTGTGAAGTCATTTTTCACTGTCTCAGTAATCTCTGTCTCCTGTTGTCTTTTTATGTAAACATAGGATTTTTGGAGAAGTTCATTTTCATTGCAAATGATAAGAAAAAAATTTACAAAGCAGAGTCATCATCTGCAGAAGCAGTCAGTGTTGCCTTCAGTGTTTTCCAATGTAGAGTTTTTCTCATTTTACATCAATCTTGATCTCTGTGTTCAGAAAGGCAGAAGTTAACTATTCCTGTACAATGCTGAAATTATCAGGGCCAGAGCAAAATAGAAGAAAGAAGTTGATGAAGTGGGGTTGGACTGGCTATCTTAAGTATACAGGGAAGATCAGTGGAGAAGAAGGAGAATGAGTGGGCGGAGAGGTTTGGGAAGGGAGGAAATGTGAAAGGTCTTTACACAGATCATGTTATGTGCACATGGAAGTCTACCACAGAGGACTGCACCTGTATGTATATGTAGAAAGCACCAGGCAGAAATTAACAGATAAATGACCCAAAAAAAGATCAGTAGAGAAAGGAGAATGGGGGCGGGGAGGAGAGGGAGATGGGGGGTGGGGACTGAATGGAGTAAAACAGATTACATGCACATAGGATCTTTTCCAAATATACCCAACTTCTATGTATAACTATTATGCTCCAATAAAAAAAATTAAGAAGATGACATGATCCTATCATCAATAAGTGAGATTTGAATTTTTCTTGACCTATTTGTATACCTTTAATTTCTTTCTTTTGTCCAATGCCTCTGGCAATTTCAAGGATGAAGTTGTATAGAAATGGTGAAAGAGGGGGCACCCTGTCTTCTCCCCTTTGGCTAAACATTCAGAAAATCTCCAGTCCTATAACTATTTTAATGAACATTTTCCTACATAAACATATGTGACCATTTTGAATTATCTCTTCAGAATTAAATTAAAATCTAACATAAAAGAATTTGTTGTGCAGTTTCTATTTAAAACTAGCTCATGGGAGAAATTATATTAAGTTAAATAAGCAAGACACATAAAGAGAAATAGCCGTTTTTCACTTCTTAATGGAAGCTAAAAAGTTGACCTCAGAGAAGTAGGGAGTAGAGCGGTGGTTATTGGAGCCTGGGAGAGAATCACAAAAATCATTGTGAGTCTGATTTCTCAAAGACGCATGTGAAGGACTGCCTGAAACATGCCCTCTGAGTGTGGTCCGTAAAAAAATAAGAATTGACTTCTAACAGGGTCCTCAGAAAATCTCTCTTCTCTCCTCAGTGGGCAACAGGAGGTCCATGGGTCTGGCTGCCTAGGAGCTAGCTGTGGTGTGCAAATGGGCAGGACCAGGACGGCTGGAGAATCTCAATAATCACTAGTAGACTGCATTCTAGGTGAGGGCAGGCTGGAAACAGGCCATCCAGAAGGAAATGTCTTGAGCTCCGAAAATGACAGAATCTGTGAATTTAGGAAACGGTTGTGGGTCCAATCCACTCATAACACCTACTCCCTGGATCAGTCCATGATTGCCACAGTTACCACAGGCCTGACTAGAACAACCCAGAGGGGGAGATGCACTCTGGCCTCCTGGCTTGGAGGTTTGGTCTGGGGCCAGCTGACCCATTGCTGCAGGCCTGAGATGAGGTGGGACGCGAGGTGGAAGGGAACAAGAGGGGAAGCATTCCTAGCTCATGGCAGCCAGAAGGTTGGGGCGGGGGAGGGGACAGGAGGAGACAGTTTGCAGGGGACAAGATGTGATTCCCCAGGGCATGTCCCAGGCCACACTCCATCTGCCCACACTCCTCTCAGTACAGTGGGCCTTTCAGATAATTAACACAAAAAATGGATGGATCCACAGATTAGGTCACAAGTCTCACAGTCTTATCATTTCAACTCTGAACACTGCTACTGTGGCTGACCCTGAGCTTTTGGTGGGGGGATACCTTATTTCTAAGACATAATAGTACCTTCAGTCTATGTGCTTTGGTTAGAATTTTTTCATGTACTCTGGGAGAGTAATCGGGTGCCAAAACAAGATTAAAAGGAAATATCTGGAAACTAAAGATGTGACATTTGGAGCTTGGGGAAAAGCTCTGAAGAGGAGCCCTGGGTGGAGCACTTTAAATTCCTGGTGACAAGGACACAAGAGGGGACCTGGTCTGTGGGGTAGCTGAGTGGCAGTGGGATCACTCATTAAACATAAAAAAAATGAGAAGGAGCTTGTCTGGGGAGAGGAAAAAAGGAAAGGAGGTTGGGTCTGGAGTCTGGGTACCTGCGGGGTCCCCCAAGGAGATTCCAGGAGGCAGCAGGACAGGTTCCCAGGAGATAGGCCTGGGAATCATGGCTTAGAGTGACTGGAAGTCACAGGTGCTCACAAAGCCAAAAGAGAGCAGGGTGAGGAGAGAGGGCCTGATGGACTGTGCGTAATAGAAGGTTTCCAGAAGGAGGCTCACCAGCTATCATCAATCGTTCTGCACCACAGTGTCAAAGCTCTGCTCTCTGTACCAGGCCTTCAGCACCCCAGTATAAAACCTCTGCTCTCTATAACAGTCCTTCTGCACCCCAGTCTACAACCTCTGCTCCATGCAATGATCCTTCTCCACCCGTCTCCAAGTTCTGTTCACTGAAACACTCTTTCTGCACCCCAGTCTCGAACATCTGCTCTCTGCAACAGTCCTACTGCACCTGAGTCTGAAAACTCTGCTCTCTGCAACAATCATTCTGCACCCCAGTCTCCAACCTCTGCTCTCTGTAACAGTCCTTCTAAACCTCAGTCTCCAAACTCTGCTCTCTATAATATCCTTCGGCACACCAGTCTCCAAACTGAGATATCTGTAACAGGCCTTCTGCACCCCAGTCTGCAACCTCTGCTCTCTGCAAAAAAACTTTTGAACCCCAGTCTCCAAGTTCTGCTCTCTGAAAGAGTCCTTCTGCACCCCACTCTCGAACTTCTGCTCTCCGCAACAGTCTTTCTGAACCTAAGTCTGAAAACTCTGCTCTCTGCAACAATCATTAAGCAACCCAGTCTCCAACCTATGCTCTGTGTAACAGTCCTTCTCCACCTCAGTCTCCAAACTCTGCTCTCTATAATATCGTTCAGCACAACAGTCTCCTAACTGTGATATCTGTAATAGGCCTTCTGCACCCCAGTGTCCATCCTCTGCTCCCGGCAAGAATCCTTCTGCCCTCCAGTCTCCAAGTTCTGCTCTCTGAAAGAGTTATTCTGCACCCCACTCTCGAACATCTGCTCTCTGCAACAGTCCTTCTGCACCTAAGTCTGAAAACTCTGCTCTCTGCAACAATCATTCTGCAACCAAGTCTCCAAACTCTACTCTCGTAACAGTCCTTCTGCACCTCAGTCTCCAAACTCTGCTTTCTATAATATCCTTCTGCACACCAGTCTACAAACTGTGATATCTGTAACAGTCCTTCTGCACCACAGTCTCCAACCTCTGCACTCTGTAACAAGCCTTCAGCACCCCAGTCTCCAACCTCTGCTCTCTGTTACACGCCTTCTTCACCCCAGTCTCCAACCTCTTCACTCTGAAACGATCATTCTGCACCTCAGTTCAAACATCTGCTCTCTGCAAAAGTCCTTCTGCACCTCACTCTCCAAACTCTGCTCTCTGTAAGATCCTTCTGCACCCCAGTCACCAAACTCTGCTGTCTGTAACAGTCCTTCTGCACCTCAGTATCCAACGTCTGCTCTCTGTAAGAAAACTTTTGCACCCCAGTATCCAACCTCTGCTCTCTGTAACAGTCCTTCTATACCCCAGTCTCCAAACTCTGCTCTCTGTAACGGTCCTTCTGCACCCCAGTCTCCGAACTCTGCTTTGTGTATCAGTCGTTCTGCAACCCAGTCTCTGAACTCTGCTATCTGTAACAGTCCTTCTGCACGTCAGTCTCCAACCTCTGCTCTCTGTAACAGTCCTTGTGTACCCCAGTCACAATTCTATGCTCTCTGCAACATTTTTTCTGCACCCCAGTATCCACCCTATGCTCTCTGTAACTGTCTTTCTGGACCCCAGTCTCCAAACTCTGCTCTCTTTAAGATCCTTCTTCACCTCAGTCTCCAACCTCTGCTCTCTGCAACAATACTTCTGCACCCCAGTCTTCAAAATCTGCTCTCTGTAACAGTCCTTCTGCACCTCAGTCTCTAACCTCTGCTTTTTGTAAAAATATTTTTGCAACTCAATCTCCAACCTCTTCTCTTTGTAACAGTCCTTCTGAAACTCAGTATCCAACCTCTGCTCTCTGTAATGATCCTTCTGCACCTCATTCTTCAACCAATGCCCTCTGTAACAGGCCTTCTGCACTGCAGTCTCCAACCTCTGCTCTCTGTAACAGTTCTTCTGCAACCCAGTCTTCAAGCTCTACTCTCTGTTAAAGTCCTGCTGCACCCGAATCAAACCTCTGCACTCTGTAACAATCCTTCTGAACCCCAGTCTCAAAACTCTGCTCTCTTTAACAGTTCTTCTGAACCAGAATCTCCAAACTCTGCTCTCTGTAACACTCCTTATGCAACCCAGTCTCCATCCTCTGCTCTTTTTAAGAATCCTCTGCACCCCAGTCTCCAACCTCTGCTCTCTGTAAAAGTCCTTCTGCACTTCAGTCTCTAACCTCTGCTCTCTCTAACGATTCTTCTGCACCTCAGTCTCCACCCTCTGCTCTCTGCAATGGTCCTTGTGCACCCCAGTCTCCAAACTCTGCTCTTTGTAACAGTCCTTCTGTACCGCAGTCTCCAACCTCTTCTCTCTGTAATGGTCCTTCTGCACCCCAATTGCCAAACTCTTCTTTCTATAATAGTGCTTCTGCACCTCAGACTCCAACTTATGCTCTCTGTAACAGTCCATCTGCACCTCAGTCTGAAACCTCTGCTCTCTGCAACGATCCTTCTGTACCCCAGTCTATGAACTGTGCAATCTGTGACAGTCCTTTTGCACCCCAGTCTCCAACCACTGCTCACTTTAAGACGCTTTCTGCACTCCAGTTTCTAAACTCTGCTCTCTGTAACAGGGCTTATGCACTCCAGTCTCCAACCTCTTTTCTCTGCAATGATCTTTCTGCACCTCAGTTTCCAACCTCTACTCTCTGCAACAGTTATTCTGCACCCCAGTCTCCAACCTCTGCTCTCTGTAAGATTCTTCTGCACCTCAGTCTCCAACCTCTGCTCTCTGTGTAAGTCCATATGCACCCCAGTATCCAACCTTTGCTCTCTGTAACAATCTTAGGCACCTAAATCTCCAACTTCAGCTCTCTGCATCGGTCCTTCTGCACCCCAGTCTCCAAACTATGTTCTCTGCAACAATCCTTCGGCACCACACTCTCCAAAGTCTGCTTTCTGTATCAGTTCTTCTGTACCCCAGTCTCCAACCTCTGCCCTCTGTAACAGTCCTTCTGCACCTCAGTCTACAACCTCTGCTCTCTTTAACAGTCCTTCTGCAACCTAGTCTCCAACCTCTACTCTCTGCAACATTTCTTCTGCACCCCAGTATCCAACGTGTGCTTTCTGTAACTGTCCTTCTGCACCCCTATGTTCTCTGTAAGATACTTCTGCACACCAGTCTACAACATCTGCTCTCTGCAATGATCCTTTAGAACCCCAGTCTCCAACCTCTGCTCCCTGTAACAGTCCTTCTGTACAGCAGTTTCCAAACTCTGCTCTCTGTAACGGTCCTTCTACACCCCAGTCTCCAAGCTCTACTTTCTGTATTAGTCTTTCTGCACCCCAGTCTCCAAACTCTGCTCTCTGTAACAGTTCTTCTGCACCTCAGTCTCCAAACTCTGCACTCTGCAACAGTCCTCTGCACCCCAGTCTCCACCATCTGCTCTCGGTAACAGTTCTTCTGCACCCCAATCTCCAAACTCTGCTCTCTGTAACAATCCTTCTCCACTCCAGTCTCCACCCTGTGATATCTGTAACAATTCGTCTGGACATCAGTCTCCAACCTCTGTTCTGTAAAACGTTCCTTCTGCTCCTCAGTCTCCAAACACTACTCTCTGTAGAAGTCCTTTTGCACCTCAGTCTCCAAACTCTGATCTCAGTAAGATCCATCTGCAATCACTTCTCCAAACTCTGCTCTCTGTAACAGTCCTTCTGCACCACAATCTCCAAAGTCTGCTCTCTGTAACAGTCCTACTGCACCCCAGTCTTATAACTCTGCTCTCTTTAATAGGCCTTCTGTGCCTAAGTCTCCAAACTCTGCTCTCTGCAGCGATCCTTCTGCACCCCAGGATCCAACATCCGCTCCCTGTAATGATCCTTCTGCACCACAGTCTTTAACCTCTTCTCTCTGTATCAGTCCTTCTGCACCCAGGTCTCCAAACTCTTCTCTCTGCAATATTTCTTTTGCACCCGAGTCTCCAACCTGTGCTCTCTGTAACAGTCCTTCTGCACTCCAGATTCCAACATCTGCTCTCAGCAATGATCCTTTTTCTACCCAGTCTCCAAACTCTGCTCTCTGTAAAAGTCCTTTTGTATCACAGTCTCCAACCTCTTCTCTTTGTAACGGTCCATCTGCTCCCCAGTTGCCAACCTCTGCTTTCTGTAACAGTCCTTCTGCACCCCAGTCTCAAAACTCTTCTCTCTTCAACGATCCTTCTGCACCTCAGTCTTCTACCTCTGCTCTCTGTAAAAGTCTTTCTGCACCTCAGTCTCCATTCTTTGCACTCTGTAATGGTCCTTCTGAACCCCAGTATCCAATCTCTGCTCTCTTTAACAATCCGTCTCAACCTCTGTGTCCAACGTCTGCTCTCTGTAACAGTCCTTCTGCACCCCAGGCTGCAAACTCTGCTCTCTGTAACAGTCCTTCTATGCCGCAGTCTCCAACCTCTACTCTCTATAACGGTCCTTCTGCACCCCAATTGCCAACCTCTGCTTTCTGAAACAGTTCTTCTGAACCTCAGACTCCAACCTCTGCTCTCTGTAACACACCTTCTAAGCTTCAGTCTGAAACCTCTGCTGTCTGCAACAATCCTTCTAAACCCCAGTCTCCAAACTGTGCTATCTGTAAAAATACTTCTGCACCCCAGTCTCCAAAATATGCTCTCTGTAACAGGTCTTCTGCAACTCAGTCACCAAAGTCTGGTCTGTAACAGGCTTTCTGCAGCTCAATCTCCAACCTATTTTCTCTGTAAGTCCTTCTGCACCCCAGTATTCAACCTCTGTTCTCTGCAGCAGTCATTCTGCACACCAGTCTCAAACCTCTGCTCTCTGCTACAGTCCTTCTGCACCCCAGTCTCCAAATGCTGCTGTCTGCAACATTTCCTCTGCACCCCAGTCTCCAACCTGTGCTCTCTGTAACAGTCTTTCTACACTTCAGTCTCCAACCTCTCCTATATGTACCAATTCTTCTTCACATCAGTCTCTAACCTCTGCTCTCTTTAACAGTCTTTTTGCACCCGAGTCTCCAACCTCTCCTCTCTGTAAATGTCCTTCTTCACTTAAGTCTCCAAGTTCTGCAATCTGTAACAGTCCTTCTGCACCCCAGTCTCAAAACTCTGCACTCAGAAATGAGCTTTCTGCACCTTAGTCTCCAACCTCTGCTCTCTTTAATAGTCCTTCTGACCCCAGTCTCCAACATCTGCTCTCTGCAAGCATCCTTCTTATCCCCATTCTCCAACCTCTGCTCTCTGCAATGGTCCGTCTACATCCCAGTTAACAAAATATTCTCTCAGTAACAGTCCTTCTGCACCTCAGTCTCCAAACTCTGCTCTCTAAAACAGTCCTTCTGCACCCCTGTCTCCAACCTCTGCTCTCAGTAGCAGTTCTTCTGCACCCCAATCTTTAAACTCTGCTCTCTGTAACACTCCTTCTGCACCCCAGTCTCCAACCTCTACTCTCTGTAAAAGTCCTTGTGCACCTCAGTCTCCAACCTCTGCTCTCTGAAAGATCCTTCTGCAACCCATTCTCCAAACGCTGCTCTCTGTAACAGTCTTCTGCACCCCAATCTCCAAAGTCGGCTCTCTGTAACAGGCCTTCTGCACCCCAGTCTCCAACCTGTGCTCTCTGCAACAATCCTTCTGCACCCCAGTCTCCAATCTCTGCTCTCTGTTTCAGTTCTTCTGAACCCCAAGATCCAACATCTGCTCTCTGCAACAGTCCTTCTGCACCTCAGTCTGAAAAATCGGCTCTCATCAAAACTCCTTCTGCACCCAAGTTTCCAAACTTTGCTGTATGTCACAGTCCTTCTGAACCTCAGTCTACAAAATGCTCTCTGTAATATCCTTCTGCAACCAAGTCACGAAATTGTGCTATCTTTAACAGTCCTTCTGCACCTCAGTCTACAAACTCTGCTCTCTGTAACAGGCCTTCTGCACCCCAGTCTCCAATCTCTACTCTCTGTTACAGGCCTTCTGGACCCAGTCTCCAACCTCTTCTCTCTGCAAGGATCTCTCTTAACCTCAGTCTCCAACCTCTGCTCTGTGCAACAGTCCTTCTGAACCCCAGTCTCCAACCTCTGCTCTCTTTAACAATCCTTCTGCACCTGAGTCTCCAACCTCTGCTCTCTGCAATGGTTCTTCTGCACCTCAGTCTCCACACTCTGTTCTCTACAACAGTCCTTCTGCACCCCAGTCTCCAACCTCTGCTCTCTGCAACAGTCCTTCTGCACCCCAGTCTCCAAAATCTGCTCTCTGTATCAGTTTTTTTGCACCTCAGTCTCCAACCTCTTCTCTCTGCAGCAGTCCTTTTGCTCCCCAGTAACCAAAATCTGCTCTGTGTAACGATCCTTCTGCACCTTAGTTTCCAACCTCTGTTCTCTGCAACGATCCTCCTGCACCCCAGTCTCCAAATCTGATCTCTGTATCAGTCCTTCTGCAACACCGTCTCCAAACTCTGCTCTCTGTAACGAACCTTCTGCACCTCATCTCCAAATTCTGCTCTATGTAAAAGTCCTTCTGCACCTCAGTCTCCAAACTCTGCTCTCTTTAACAGTCTTTCTACACCCCAGTCTCCAACATCTGCTCTCTGCAACAATCTTTCTTCTCCCCAGGCTCCAATCTCTGCTCACAGCAACGGTCCTTATACACCCCAGTTTCCAAACTCTGCTCTCTGTAACACTCCCTCTGCACCCCAGTCTCCACCCTCTACTCTCTGTAAAAGTCCTTCTGCACCTCCGTCTCCAACCTCTGTTCTCTGTAAGATCCTTCTGCCACGCATTCTCCTAATGCTCCTCTCTGTAATAGTCCTTCTGCTCCCCAGTCTCCAAACTCTGGTCTCTTTAAAAGGCCTTGTGCACCACAGTCTTCAACCTCTGCTCTCTGTAATTGGCCTTCTGCACCCCAGTCTCCAACCTGTGCTCTCTGCAACGATTCTTCTGCACCCCGGTCTCAAAACAGTCTTTCTGAACCCCAAACTCCAATATCTGCTTTCTGTGTCAGTCCTTCTGCACCCCAGTCTCCAAACGCTGCTCTCTATAACAGTCCTTCTGCACCTCAGTTTCCAACCGCTGCTCTCTGCAACAGTCCTCTGCATCCCAGGATCCAACATCTGCTCTCTACAACAGTCCTTCTGCACCTAAGTCTGAAAATTCTGCTCTCTGCCAAAATCCTTCTGCACCCCAGTTTTCAAACTTTGCTCTCTGTAATAGTTTTTCCGAACCTCAGTCTCCAAAATGCTCTCTGTAAGATCTTTGTGCAACCCAGTCTCGAAATTGTGCTATCTGTAACATTCCTTCTGCACCCAGTCTACAATCTCTGCACTCTGTAACAGGCCTTCTGCACCCCAGTCTTCAACCTCTTCTCTCTGCAACGATCCTTTTCACCTCAGTCTCCAAACTCTGCTCTCTGCAACAGTCCTTCTGGACCCTAGTCTCCAAACTCTGCTCTGTGTAAAAATCCTTCTAAAACCCGGTCTCCAAATTTTGCTCTCTGTAAAAGTTTTTCTCTACTGCAGTCTCCAAACTCTGCTCCCTGTAACGGTCCTTCTGAACCGCAGTATCCAAACTCTGCTTTGTGTATCATTTCTTCTGCACCCCAGTCTCCAACCTCTGCTCTCTCTATCAGTCCTTTTGCACCTCAGTCTCAAACCTCTGTTCTCTGCATAAGTCTTTTTACATCCGAGGAACAAAACTCTGCTCTGTGTAACTATCATTCTGCACCATAGATTCCAACCTCTGCTCTGTGCAACGATCCTTCTGCACCCCAGTATCCAAACTCTGTTCTCTGTATCAGTCCTTCTGCACCACAGTCTGTCTCCAAACTCTGCTCTCTGCATCAGTCCTTATTCACCCAAGTCTCAAAACTCTGCTCTCTGCAACATTTCTTCTACACCCAAGTCTTCAACCTGTACTCTGTGTAACTGTCCTTCTGAAACTCAGTCTCTAAACTCTGCTCTCTGTAACAGTCCTTCTTCACCCCAGTCTCCAACATCTGCTCTCTGGAACGATCCTTCTTCTACCCAGTCTCGAAATTCTGCTCTCTGTATAAGTTTTTTTTGTATCGCAGTCTCCAAACTCTTCTCTTTGTAACGGTCCATCTGCACCCCAATTGCCAACGTCTGCTTTCTATAAAAGTCCTTTTGTACCTCAGACTTCAACCTCTCCTCTCTGTAACAGTCCTTCTAAGCCTCAATCTAAAACCTCTGCACTCTACATCGATCCTTCTACACCCAAGTCTCCAAACTGTGATATCTCTAAAAATCCATCTGCACCCAAGACTCCAAACTCTGCTCTCTCTAACAGTCCTTCTGCACCTCAGTCTCCAACCTCATCACTCTGCAACGGACCTTCTGCTCCCCAGTCTCCAACCTTTGCTCTCTGCAAGGATCATTCTGCATCCCAGTCTCCAACGTCTGCTCTCTGCAACAGTCCTTCTACACCCCAGTCTCCAACCTCTGCTCTCTGCTACAGTCCTTCTGCATCCAAGTCTCCAACCTCTGCTCTCTGCAACATTTCTTCTTCACCCCAGTCTCCAACCTGTGCTTTCTGTAACTATCCTACTGCACCCTGGTCTTCAAACTCTGCTCTCAGTAGCGTTCCTTCTGCACCTAAGTCTCCAACTTCTGTTCTATCTAACGATCTTTCTGCACCCCAGTCTCCAAACTCTGCTCTCTGCAACAGTCCTTCTGCACCCCATACTCCAAGCTCTGCTCTCTGTAACAGTCCTTCTGCACATCAGTGTCCAAAATCTGCTCTCTGTAACAATCTTTCTGCACGTCAGTCTCTAACCTCTACTCTCTGCAATGATCCTTCGGCACCACAGTCTCCAACCTCTGCTCTCTTTAACAGTTCTTCTGAACCCAAATCTCCAAACTCTGCTCTCTAACACTCCTTCTGCAACCCAGTCTCCATCATCTGCTCTCTGTAAGAATCCTTTGATAACCCAGTCTCCAACCTCTCATCTCTGTAGAAGTCCTTCTTCACCTCACTATCTAACCTCTGCAATCTGTAACGGTCCTTTTGGACCCCAGACTCCAACCTCTACTCTCTGAAACTATACTTCTGCACCTCAGTCTCCAACCTGTGCTCTCTGTAACAGTCCTTCTGCACCCCAGTCTCCAACATCTGCTCTCTGCAACGATCTTTCTTCTCCCCAAGCTCCAAGCTCTGCTCTGTGCAACGGTTCTTCTGCACCCCAGTTTTCAACCTCTGCTCTGTGTAACAGTCTTTCTGCACCTCATTCTCCAAACTCTGCTCTCTGCAACAGTCCTTCTGCACCCCAGTCTCCAACCTCTGCTCTTGGTAACAGTTGATCTGCACCACAATATCAAAATTCTGCTCTCTGTAACACTCATTCTGCACCCCAGTTTCCACACACTGATCTCTGTTACAATCCTTCTGAAACTCAGTCTCAAACCTCTGCTCTCTGTATCAGTTCTCCTGCACCTCCGTCTCCAAATTTGTTCTTTGCAATAGTCCTTCTGCACCCCAGTCTCCAACCTCTGCTCTCTGCAACATTTCTTCTGCTCCCCAGTCTCTGAACTGTTCTTTCTGTAACATTGTTTCTGACCCCAGTCTGCAACCTCTGCTCTCTGTAAAGATCCTTCTGCACCTCAGTCTCCAAACTCTGATCTCTGCAACGATCCTTCTGCACCTCAGGTTCCAACGTCTGCTCTCTGCAACGATCCTTCTGCACCCCAGGTCCCAACCTCTTCTCTCTGTAACAGTACTTCTTCACCTCAGTCGCCAACCTCTCCTCTCTGTACCAATCCTTCTGCACCTCAATCTCCAAACTCTGCTCTCTGTAATAGGCCTTCTACACCCCAGTCTCCAAACTCTGCTCTCTATAACAGTTCTTCTGCACCACAGTCTCGAACCTCTGCTCTCTGTAGCAGTCCTTCTGCACCCGAGTCTCCAACCTCTGCTCTGTAAAAATCCTTCTGCACCCCAGTCTACAACCTCTGCTCTCTATACAGTTCTTCTGCACCACAATCTCCAAACTCTGCTGTCTGTATCACTCCTTCTGCACCAAAGTCTCCATCCTCCGCTCTCTGTAAGATTCTTTCTCCACCATAGTCTCCAACCTCTGCTCTCTTTAACAGTCCTTCTGCACCTCAGTCTCAAAACTCTGCTCTCACTAACGGTTTTTCTGCACCCCAGTCTCGAACCTCTGCTCTCTGTAACGATCCATCTGCAACTCTGTCTCCAACCTCTGCTCTATGTAACAGTCCTTCTGCACCCTAGTCTCCAACATCTGCTCTTTGAAAGGATCCTTCTTCTACCCAGTCTCTAACTTCTGCTCTCTCTAACAGTCCGTTTGTATCGCAGTCTCCAACCTCTTTTTTTGTAATGGTCCTTCTGCTCCCCAATTGCCCTTCTACACACCAGTCTCCAAACTCTGCTCTCTGTAAGAGTTTTTCTGCATCTCAGTCTTTAACATCTGCTCTCTATAACAGTCCTTCTGCACCCCAGTCTCCAAACTCTGCTCTGTGCAACAGTCCTTCTACACTCCAGTCTTCAACCTCTGCTCTGTGTAACAGTCCTTCTGCAAACCAGTTTCCAATCTCTGCTCTCTGCAACGATCCTTCTGCATCCCAGTCTCCAACATCTGCTCTCTGCAACCTTCCTTCTGCACCCAAGTCTCCAACTCTGCTCTCTACAATGATCCTTCTGCACACCAGTCTCCAACCTCTGCTCTCTGTAACGATCCTTCTGCACCCCAGTCTCCAACGTCTCCTCTCCTTAACACTCCTTCTGCACCCCAGTCTCCAACCTCTGTTCTCTGTAATGTACTTCTGCACCTCAGTTTCCAAACTCTGCTCTCTGTAACATGCCTTCTTTAACCCAGTCTCCAACATCTGCCTTCTTCAACTGCACTGCTGCAACCCAGTCTCCAAACTCTGTTCTCTGAAACACTCCTTCTGCTCCCCAATTTCCAATCTCTGCTCTCTGTAACAGTCATTCTGTTCCGCAATCTACAACTTTCGCACTCTGTAATAGTCCTACTGCACCCTAGTCTCCTACCTCTGCTTTTTGTATCAGTCCTTCTGCACCACAGTCTCAAAACTCTGCTCTCTGTTACAGTCCTTCTGCACCTTAGTCTCCAAACTCTGCTTTCTGTAAGATCCTTCTGCAACCAAATCTTCAAACTCTGCTCTCTGTAACAGTCCTTCTACACACCAGTCTCTAATATCTGCTCTCTGCAACAATCCTTCTTCACCCCAGTCTCCAACCTCTGCTCTCTTCAACAGTCATTCTGAACCCCAGTCTCCAACTTCTGCTCTCTACAACAGTCCTTCTGCACCTCAGTCTGAAAACTCTGCTCTCTGCAACGATCCTTGTGCACCCCAGTCTCTAAACTCTGCTTTTTGTAACAGCCCTTCTGCACCTCAGTCTCCAACTTCTGCTCTCTTCAACAGTTCTTCTACACCTCAGTCTTTAACATCTACTTTCTGAAACAGTCTTTCTACACCCCTGTCCAAATGCAGAAGAATGAGACCTGAACTATCGCTCACCCTGAAATAAATCAACTCAAAATGCATTAAAGACCCAGCAAATTCCACCATTATGGACCACTACAATGCACCAATGAAGTGTGAAATGAAGAGTTTCACATTACATGGGACAGGCACTATTCTAGGTGGGTGCCCATTTTTTCCCATCTATAAATACCAGGATCATTTACCACTGTCAAAAATATCTACAGATTCAGATGTTCTGATCACTGCTCCACCACATGGCCTCTTCTACTTCAGGGTCCCCTTATTCTCACTGAAATCAGGGAGCCCATTTTAACGATGCCATCTGTTAATGTCTTCCCAGGCTGCCGAGGACAGCAGCTGCGGGTTTCACAAGGATCTGACGCTGCCTTCTGAACGCATGTCCAAGAGGCCTTGGTGAAGGCTGGTGCTCCAGGCCCTCATCCAGATCCAGCTGTGAGGCCAGGGAAGGGGTCACATAACATGCCATCCAACACCTTATTTATTTCTGATCACCATCCTGTCTATTATTCCAGGATCATATTGGTCATTGAACGTAAGCAAACACTGAGTCCAAATTTCAGTCCATCAACCAAAGAGAGTCTAATAGCCACTCCCCATGGCTCAGGAAAATCCTTGGCCCTAACATTTCTGGTGATTACGTCCTTGTGACTGCATTCAAGATGATCCAGCAATATGTCCTGACTTATTTGGTCTAGAAGACTCAAACAAATTCTCTTATATATTCTTAAGGCTCCTATTAGCAAAATACAGTAAAATATTTATCTTATTTTTTTTTGGTGTGACCCTTATACTCTACTGGGCTATATTTTTTACTCTTACCTGAGGCGTTCTAGGATCAGACCCCAATTAAGAGTCTGGTGACAATGTGGGATGATGGATGAACATCTTAAAGACAATTGGGCTGGGGATGTGGCTTAAGCAGTAGTGCGCTTGCCTGGCACTCGTACGGCCCGGGTTCGATCCTCAGCACCACATACCAACAAAGATGTCGTGTCTGCTGAGAACTAGAAAATGAATATTAAAAAATTTCTCTCTCTCTCTCTCTCTCTCTCTCTCTCTCTCTCTCTCTCTCTCTCTCTCTCCCCTCTCCTCTCCTCTCTTCTCCTCTCTCACTCTCTCTTAAAAAAAAGACAACTGCCCAGGTAGAGTCACCATAGGGTTTTCAATTTAGGGAAAGCTAGTCTCCTTGGGGGAGGAGGGGCTGCTTCTGACAGCAGAGAGGGTTAATGGAGATTTCAGGGTTCAAGGCTCTGAGATTTGTCTAATTCCACTGGTATTTTGCCATTCTAATTAACAGGTTCTCAATTATTTCCCCATTAATGTCCTAATTGACATAAGAGAGACCTGGAGAAATTGTGGATTTATAATTTTCTTTTTACTTCTGCAATTTGGAGAATTAAATGGTTTATTCTGATATTAACCTATATCAGTTTCCAGAGAGAAAATATTTCTGATGATCTGAACCTGACTTGAAGGAGGAATATAATGCTTGAACCTATCATTTTCTTTCTGTAAGTCTCCCACTCCAGTCAGTAACAGCAGTCTGTAGTCATGTTGTAATGTTCATTCTCACCCTGAAGGTCGATGGTGTTATTCCAAAGCTCAGTTTTCCATAGACATTTGATTTCAGGCCACAATAACTTAAAGTCTCTGTTGGGTCATTGCACACCAGGAATTATCAGGTCTCCTTTCCCATGGGCTGTGACATCATCAACATATTCAATTCCCTCAGGCCAGACATCCAACCTACATCCTCAGATCTGTTATCTAGAACCATCTCTGATGTAATCCACTATTGTGGTCAGTGCCACCGTGGTCAGGTAGAGATGAAGAACGACTCTTGATGACTTAGGGTAGAGGAAATTGACACAGAAAAAAGTTATAAAATGGTTGGGAGATCTGGAAGAAAAAAAATAGGGCAGGTTACACCACCCCATATATGGAAACCCTAGCTTCCCTGGAAAGAAATGTTCATTCCACGCTACTGTTACCCACATTCAGGAACAGCTGTCTAGGAGCCTGCACACACAACTCCTGGCACCAAGGAGATTAGTTCCTGCCTCTACAGGGCTGGTTTGCTGCTACTGCTATGGGATCCAAAAGAACCCACTTTCTTCCTTTCCTTTCTTCCTCTCTGCCTAGTGTTTGGATGATCTTGACAGAACTTCTTAAAATGGAGGCCTGCAGTTGGGGGAGTGTGGAAAACGAGGTTCTCCTACTTTCTGTCCCTCTGTTGTGGGGAGAACACAGAATGACAGAGATGGTGCTGAACACCCACACAAGGTGTCTGACACACTTGAACCTGAAAGTGGGAAAAGGGTGTTTGTGAAAAGAGAGGAGAGAAAGGAGTCTCAGAGATTTTAAAAGCGGGAGTTGGAGTTAAAGCTCCAGATACAGACTCTCTAACCAGGTGCCTACAATTCCTTGGGAGGCAACTTTTTTCAGATGATTGTATACTCCAGTTTGAAGATTGGTCTAGACTTTGATCGTGCAAAGGGATGCACACCCTCCAGCCAGCTTCCTCAGGGCACTCTGGACCTCGTTGCTTCTCAGGCTGTGAATGACTGGGCTCAACAGGGTGCTCACCACACAGAAGAGCACAGAGACCAGGGTGTCCATGTCCAGCCTTCTCTGGGCCTGTCATAGTGGAAGTTGGCTGTTCCATAGAAGACCACCACGACAGTGAGGGGGGACGCACAGGTGGAGAAGGCCTTCCTCCTGCCCTGGGCAGAGAGAATCACCAGGATGATCGCCATGATGAGTGTGTAGGAGCCTGCAGTGAAGAGGCAGGGACTCAGGCCCATGGTGGCACTGACAACGTTGAGCGCAGACTCGTTGACAGAGGTGTCTGAGCAGGAGAGCTTCAGGAGCAATGGGGAGTAACAGAGAAAGTGGCTGAACTGGTGGGGCCCACAGAGAGTGGGTGTGATGGCCAGCACTGTGTGTGTGACCAAATTCACCAGCCCACACAGCCAGGACCCAGTCACCAGGCCAACACAGACCTTTAAACTGATGATGACTGTGTACTGAGGAGGACGGCAGGTGGCCACACAGCAGTCATACTGGCCACACAGCCAGTAAGAAGCCTTCTGTGCCAGCACTTGTCACCAAGAAGAAGATCTGGAAAAGGCAGCCCTCATAAGAAATGGCCTTCTTTTTTCAGACGAAGTTCACCAGCAGTACTGGGAGGGTGGTGGATGTTTAGCAGACATTGAAGAAGCTCAAATTGCTGAGGAAAAAGTACATTGGAGTGTGGAGAGCAGGACTGACCCTGGTGGCCACTATTATGAGCATGTTCCCCAGGAGAATGATCAGGTAAATGACCAGAAAGAGCAGAAACACCAGCCCTGTAGGTTGGAGTGGTTGGAAAATCCCAAGAAGATGAATTCAGTGACAAATGATTGATTGCTCATTTCCAATGGTATCATAGCTACAAAACAGAGAAAAAGAGACCATGATGAGAATGGACTGAGAGCACCCCCAAACAGCCTTGTTAATCTGCAGCAACATGGCAAATAATATTGTATACAGAGATGCCTGGACTCTGGAAAGAGACGTATAGGAGTGACTTTAGAGAGAGCATAACTTCTCACAGACTTTTGCATGGGTGCTCTTTTGTAAGAAAAAATGGAGACTTGGTCAAAATGCACAACCAGCTATCAACCCCGGTGTCTCATTGAATCTGCAGTATCTCCCTCCTAACACTGTGCTTCACTGTGATGAATTCTTTTTTGTATGTCTGTTATTTCAAGTAATAAGTTTTCATTGTGGAAAAAAAAAGAAAATGTAGAAAGTTATTCAGAAAAATAGAACAGGTCACAAAATCAAAGCTCTGTTTGCATTCATCCCATTCTACCTCTATCTGTCTTTAAAATATCCAAAGCAAAATTTCCCAATATTGTTGTACTCTATTTAGTTGTTTGCCTTGTAATCTTAATTTCCTAACATGAAATTAAGTTAATATCTCCCTTTTTATTGAACATAGAAACCTTTCATTCCATTTACTATCATAAATATTGGAATAGAAGCTTTCATACATATGTATCTGTGATCATCTCTGATTATTATTAAAAGTAAAATTATAAGTCACCTGCTTTTAAGTACATTGATCTATTTTTTTTCAGTAGAAACTTTTATTTTTTTTATGTTTTATAAGATACAAGAAATTTTGACAAATGATATATACTTAGGTATTTTTCTTCTTTTGTATTATAAGATTTACCTCACCCAACATTACATTTCCTGAAAAAAAATGATTGATACAATTACTGATTTTCTATCATGTTACCCATGCTAATCCGTGATCCATTTTTTGAACTAAAATTTCTGTTTCTTTTTCAATCTTAAATGAAAAATATTATAGTAAAAGAGTAGGCTCTTAGTCCAGATAGATGTGAATTGAAATCCATCTGTTGTTTACTAGATGTTGTTTGTAAAGAAGTCAGCTCATCTCTACTCCTCAGTTTGTTCCTTGCTTAGGATATTAATGATGTCTATTTCACAACTGCTTAAAAAAGTTTTGAGATAATATAAGATATGTGTCTGGCACATTACATTTACTCAATGCCTTTTATCAAGTTAGAAAATGTCTATCCATATTTTACTAGTGTTTTTTTTTTTTTTTTTGGTATATGTGTTCTGGGTTTTGAATTCAGAGCCTTATGCATACTAAGCATGCACTTTACCACAGGACTTTGCCCCTAGTTTCATTTAGTTTTAGTTTTTATCATAAATAGATATTGAATTTTCTTATTTTCTCTGCATCTATTGAAATGATATATATTTTTTCTTATTTAGTCTGTTACTATGGAAATTCGGTTGATTGAATTTTTGAATATTGAACCAGCCTTGCATTCTGGGATTGATCTCAATTGATTGTAATGTTATTCTTATTCTATATGGCTGAGTTCAGTTTGTTAATATTGTTCCCTGCTTGCTTTTGTGTATTCTATTTTCACTGTTCTCCAGAGATAATCTATTTCTTGAAGAATTCTCCACTGTATTCTACTGTTATTTTCAGTCAATGCATGTTAGTGGACTAGTGGGAAACAGAGAGTGATTTCTGATGTTTCCAGGAAGCCCTGCCTTAGGCACTGTAAACTCAGTCACAGGGATATGGCTTTCACAGTGACCCACTTTCTAGCAATATGGCTGAGCATAGTTCTTATTCCTCCCGACGTTAGACATTTCAGCCTGTTCCTTTCCATAGCTGCAAAGGTTTTCCGTTGAGTGTCCTAATGTAACAGTTTGTGTTACTAATGCCCCTGAAGATTACAGCTTTTATTCTATGCAAAATAATAGAAAATGGGTCTGTGAGGAGTTTTGGCTGCTGTTGCTGCTCTTTGTCCCTCCACCTATCCAAGAAATGATACCATTAAAGACACTTTCTCTGAATACTTCCCTATCTTCCTGGGAGCATTTGGTGAAATCCATGGAGAAAAAGAAAAAATACAAACATCTTTTGTCTATACCCCTCTGGGTTTTTATGCTCTTAAACCAGTCTATACTTAGTCTTTAGCAATCCATTAACTATTTTTTATTTGAGTTTTTTTTTTTATAAATAAACTCCTATTTATCTAGTCGGTTCTCCCATAGTTAAAAAAATGCCTGGATTATTTTGGTTGCTTATCTCTCCCCAGATTTTGGTTAGTTGTTTGCCTTATAATCTCCATCCCTAATAAAGTCAAGGAAAGTCATTAATTTGCATTTTCTTTTGCTCTTTTTGGTTATTATAATGATGAAAACAACATGCTTTCTAGCTATTTCGATAGATACTCAAGGTGAAATTTGAAGTCTATACACTTACTTTTAAAAAATATTTAGTAATTTCTAATTTAGTTAAATATGTAGTTATTCTATTCAAAACAATCCCATTCCTAGCATATTTCCAAGTAAATTAATGCACAGTTCACAAAAATTCTTGTTTAAAAATTCATAGTAACTCAAACAAATATTATGCCTTCAGCAGAAGGAGAGAAGACAAATCACGGTTTATCATGCAGTGGAATAATTCAGTTACTTTAGAAACACAAATACTGGAACATTAATAACATTGACAAATCTAAAAAAAAATTCTGGGTGAAAGAATTCAGATACAAAATATATACTGTATGTTTCCTTTAAATAAAGTTCAAAAATTAGCAAAACAGCTATAATTGTCAAGTAAAAATGTTGTTTTTTTTTGTTTTTTTTTTTTGAGCTCAGGGGTGATATCAGTTGAAGCATGAAGGAATTTTCTAAAGTGATGGAAATGTTTTATATCCTGATTTTTGGTAGTTCATATATATGTAAAATATTATAAACCTGTACACTTTAGATCTGTGCATTCTTTGAGTACGAATTATAGTTCAATTTTTAAAAATAGCATTATTTTAAAAATAAGTAATTAATGAGGAAGAGTGGTACCTGCCTGTAATCCCAGGTACTTGGAAGACTAAGGCAGGAGGAACATAAATTTGAAACTCTGCAAGGCCCCCCACCCCAAATAATTGAAAGGGCCGGGGATATAGCTTCATGGTAGAGTGCCACAGGGTTCAATCCCCAGTACTGCAGTAAATAAGTAAGTAAGTAAACTGATAAATAGAAGTGAAAGCATTTTTTAAAGATGATTTTTTAACTCAGGATTGGTTGGAACCACATCTAAATATTTTTTTAGGTTTCTAAGAGGTTAAGTATTTTCTCCCATTTTTTGCATTTCTCTACTTCTTTTTTACCACAGTGATAGTCCAGGACATATCACATTTTACAAGCGACATCAGTTGTTTCCTGATAATGATCTGTTTGAAGCAGTGAATGTGATTGGTGGGTGCATTTGGTCTGTATCACAGATATAAAGCCTTGCTCACCATGATGGATGGGCGTGTGCATGTGTGTGTGTGTGTGTGTGTGTGTGTGTGTGTGTGTGTGTGTGTTTGTGTGTGTGTGTGTTATTGGTTGTGGGATAGGTCTGGTGGCAAGTTGGCATCTCAGAGGTTATCTAATTGCTTAAATGAAAAACCTCACTATTGAGCTTCTCTCAGAGCTGCATCACACTGGGGCGGGAGGAGGGAGCCATTTCATAGAGATGTACCCTGTTTCTATTGGAGACTCCAGCCAGGCTTCAAGGGGCTTGTGGGTTTAGTACCAGTGGATGCTGCCAAGCTGGGGCGGGAGGAGGGAGCCCATTTCCATAGAGATGTACCCTGTTTCTATGGAGACTCCAGCCAGGCTTCAAGGGGCTTGTGGGTTAGTACCAGTGGATGCTGCCAAGCCCTGGGTCATTCTGAGGAGCCTGCTACTTTAGTGGAGGTGGCAGGGTATCAGCCTATGGGGCCGGGACTAGGCTCTGTGAAGCTGTGTCAGGCCTGATTTCTAAGCAAGGTACTTGGCAATAGAAACCTCGGAAAATGTCTCAAACCCCACCATGCCATGGGCCACCAGAGAGCACAGGTGTTCCTCTGGAAGCCAGGCTTGGGTATGAGGATGGACATCAATGATTGCAGAGTATCAACAATAGGAGACCATAAATCTCTTTCAGGTGAGTGCAGACTGAAAACAGGGACATCTGGAGGGAGATAGACTGGGTTTTAGAAAATCATCTGATCTCTAGGTCTAGAACACGCAGATAGACCCACTCATGGAATTGTGCGTGTGAGTCCAAGGAGCAGGGGTCGAAAATTGTGAAACCTGGTTCCCCAGGTTTTAGACACACCTGTTTAGTTATAAAGAGTGATCTGAGTGCTAAAACAAGATCAAAATGAAGTGGTCTTTATCTAAAGACGTTCTGTGTTTAAGGTCGGAGAAAATCTCTGAAGCCCTCATTGTGGAGGATATGGAGCACTTTAAAGTCCTAGTTGAAGAGGACACGGTAAAGACAACAAATCAGATTGAACAGGCTGGCTAGCTGGTGGGATCACTCAGGAAAATAGGAATATGTGAGGAATGGCAGATGTAGAGAAGGCTTTAGTGGATTTGATTTGAGTAATGTCGAATGTGAGTTATCTGTGGGATAATCACCTGGAAATGCCCTTCACAGACAGCCTAGAACTGCAGGTGTGGATTTGGGAGTCATTGTCTTGAAAGCAACTGTTACAGCAAAGGGGAAATATGAAATCCCCCAGGAGAATAGGGAAAGTAGAGAAGGAAATAGAGAAAGAAGAAATTCTTGTGATACTTGGTGTTCACGAAAATTGTAGTAAAAGTTTATCCAGAAATGACTAAAAACACCACACTATCTAGTTCAGTTGTAGGTATCGCTTTCTCTAAATTATTTCCCTAAACAAGAGGTTACCGTATTAGCATTGATTTACAATAAATCAACTTTGAAATGGAGCTGGAAGCTACATGTACTTGACATTTCTTACGTTCTCTGTTTTCTCTATCAACTACCTGGATTAACTTCAAGTCATTTAGAAATCAGTGTCATGTACTTTCTTTTAACTCCTTGTATCAAAAAGATCAATATGACAATCTCTTTTATAGGTAGATATCTAGATGTTTTCAGAAAAAGAAATAAAATTCCACATAGAAGGCAGTTCCAGCACATTTTACTATGGGAAATTGGTACATGGTCTGTGGATGTGTAAAAGGAAAAACTAAACGTAAATGTTCAGGGATTTAAAAATACAATCTCTGAAGTTGTGCATACTGCTATTGTAAAGGTATTAAATATAAAGGTCAGTTCAGGAGGGATAATTTTATGGGGCATTAAAAAAATCTCCCAATGTATGTTCATATAATTTTATCTACATATAAGTTTTTACTTGGTTTTACTGGCTAAATTCTTGTAGGTCAAGAGTGTGGGGTAGGGTGAAGGATGATACCCAAACAATTTTCCTTATCCTATATGCTCTTTATTAATGTAGGGCATTAGATTGAATCATCATCATGGTCACCATTAGAATCCATTGTTAACAATCATAACTCATGAATGACACTTTGTGACACAATATGTACTTGCTCCTTAGAATTTATATAATGCAGCATAGTAATTAGATCAACTTAATAGTAAACCCTCTGCTCTGCAATAATAATAACCATAATCATCATAATCATCTAGGGCATATTTCATAGAAAAATAATTTGAGTGTGAGTCTTCTTAGATTGCTTCAATACACATAAATGCCTGACTTTAAAAACCTTGTTTAATGTAGTTTAAAAGTGGCATGTTTTCTGTAAAAATTAGATTGAATTTCTGATAATCCATTCTATCAAAACAGTGAATTTTTTTGAAAAGATGAAATTTTACATACCTGAATCAAATCAGGATTTTTCAAATTGAGTAACTAATAGAGACACACATTAGATAAAAATATCTAACACTTATTAAACGCTTATAAGACTTTTACATGCATTAACTTATTTGGTTTACACAACAACTTATAAGATAATCTATTATCCCCATTTTACAAAAAAAAAGAATTGAAATTAATGCACAATATATTAATGCAAGTAGAGAAACATCAATGAATCCCTTTAATTTGCATAATGTACATTAATTTGTACATTTAATATGTATTAACAATTATGATTTAAGAAACAAAAAAGAAATTGACTCAGAAAATTTATCATGTAATAACTCTTATTTGTAGTGATACTTTGTTACCTGATGATAATACCATATATTAGTAAACTGTCTTATTATCTTGAATGTCCAGAGTTTCTTGTCTTTGGTTCTAATAATTCATTGCACATGATTAATAGGCCAACACAGCTTTCATTAAAATTCCAAATCTCAGGGCCTTAAGAAGCTTAAAGTATTTAAATTTCAATAGAAAGTAAGTGCTTCAGTTAAGCACAACTAATTTTAAAATCTAAATATAAACAAAATAAAATAAATAAGTCTAGAGTCTTAAAAGAAGAAGTTTTTTTTTTTTTTTTTTTTTTTTTTTTTTTTTTTTTTTTTTGCTTTGGCAATAAATGAAATGTTTTGCTGACTAACTTTAGGGATTCATTTCCTCAACCAAAAAGAAAAAAAAAGAAAAAAATGGGCATGACCAAAACGAGGAAGAATGGTGTGATCATGAAAACCCTTATGCACATCAAAGAAACAATGATTCCTATTTGATCTCAATAGCACAAGCAATGATTAAAATTTTTAAATCCAATTTTCATGTTGCCCAGTAAATAGCTTAAAACACACACACATACACACACACACACACACACACACACACACACACACACACACACACAGTACAAGGTCAATTTATTCAGAAAAATATCTGAATGATTTCAGGTGCTTGTGGCCATGTGAATTTATTACTGTGAACTCTATGAGCTATCTGGCCTGACCCAGAGTTGTCCTCATATCCTTCCATGTGGTGTGGGTGCTTGGAGCAGAGGGAAAGATCAGAGGTCATTGTGCAGAACAGTTGGCCTCAGTCAGTGAGTTACAAGTGTTCCCAGTGATGCTGGTTCAAGGACACACTTTGGGGGAGGCTGGGCTATTTCACCTAACATGCAGGGATGCCCTTACCCCTAACTGGTAGGTTTAAAACCTTAACAAATTCACCAGGAAAAAGCCTCCATCCTGTCTTGGAGATTCAGCACTCAATTCAGCATTTAACATCTCTTTCAGTTCTGTTTTTTTTTGGGCTGGGGTGTAGGGGGGCAGTTACCGGAGATTGAACTCAGGGGCTTGAGAACTGAGCCACATCCCCAGCCCTATTTTATATTTTATTTAGAGACAGGTTCTCACTGAGTTTCTTGGTGCCTTGTTTTTGCTGAGGCTGTCTTTGAACTCACTATCCTCCTGCCTCAGCCTCCTGAGCTGCTGGGTTACAGGCGTGCACCACTGTGCCAGCTCTTTCAGTTCTTTTTATTTCACCTGTGCTTCTTCTAGCATAAGGGGAAAGGGAAGACAAATTATTACCTTTTATGATATGTCAGAGCCTTCTAGTTATAAAATTCTTCAAAATAAAAAATTCTCTTTTCCATTTAGGATTTTAAAATTTATTTTCTTGGTACTGGTTAGTTTCAATTCAAACCAATTTTGTTCCTATACAGGGTCTAATTTAGTCCTAAGCCAGATCTACTAAGAAACCCAAAGAGGATAAGATCTGATCCCTGTCCTGCTGCGCCCCTCCCCTGACTCAGGCAATGGCAAGGCCCTACTGAGGTGGATGGCGCAAGGCGTCGATCCTCTGGAGGAGCACAGTATGTTTCTGGGAATGGGATGATTTGTTTTTGTATTCCTTTAATAAGTATAGTTTTGATTTCTCATAACCATTAAGTATAAAGGAAAAATCATGACTTTCCCAATTAATGCAACTACTTCTAAAGCATAGATCTGTTTGCTCTAAATGCAATGATTTAGCTGTGGAGTGTAAATTGTTAATATCTAAAAAAAAAACTCTCTGTATTTTTGTCAAGAAAGTTTTTGAGAAATTAAATTAAAATCTAGAGAAGGAAAATTAATGTTAAGAAGATAGATTAGTGCTTAGTAGTGGGCAACTTGTTCTTGTTCCTTTGCAGAATGATTTGTGCTCTTACTTTTGTTTGATTACAAGTAATAACAAATCAACTACTTGCTGTAACCATGGCACCGGTTCCAGTCAGTAAGTCAAGAAAGAATAGTCAAGGTATAGGCCAATATTTTGGAACATTTGTAACTATTATTAAAAGTTAACTAAGCAGAAACAGCTCAAAGCAAAACTCGAACTAAAGTACAAATGCTTGCTTATGCATGAGCCAAGATACATTCTTCTATTCTAATTGTAGCTACGTAATATTTTGTTTTGTTTGAATAATGATTCCTGTTTTGTAACCACAAAGTACTGTAAGCCTGCCAAAATAAAAAGTATATATGATCAACTTCACAAATAAAGATTGGGATCAACACCTTCACTTTGGTGTCTGTGTTGTTTCTCCACCCCCTCTTTCGCTGACTCCTCACCATCCGTTCGTCTCCTGAGACCCCTGTTGGAGCTGGTCTCTGACACTGTCCTTCAACCAACTTACAATCTAAAGTGAAGATGAACTTAATATGTGCAGGAAACTTGGTAACAATTCTATGTAATCTACAAATTATCATTATTTTCCCTTAGTGTTTTTTTGGGCAGTTCTGGGAATGGAGCACTTAATACATGTCAAAACCCCTCATTCCATCTTGAATATGTGCTCCTCCAGGTCCTTGTTGTGCCTCTCAATTGTGTTCTAAACACTAGGGCAACACCTTGTGTAAATGTGCACTCAGTAAAGGTTTGAAGAATGAAGAAGGTCTGTCAAGTACATCCATGGAGCAGAGTTTTTAAAAGATTCTTTAAAGATGGTACTGTGTGGGACCTAAAGGATCTAACAGAGACTTGACAGAGGCGAGAGGATATTTCTGTTCAGTGGTTCTGGTGCAGATATCTGGCTGAGAAAAATTAAGCCTCTGTGGGCATAAGTGAGGCAGCATAGCCCAGCGGCTTCTGAGGAACTCAGTGTCTCCTGTCTCCTAAACATATCCCTTATGGAGACCATCGGCTCAGTTCCCACAGAACAAGCAACTCTGCATCTTTATTTCCCAATCAGTCATCTCAAAGTCAGATGACTGAGAATGAAGTCACTTATGAGTGACCACAAAATATAATATTTCTAAAGGAAGGGGGTTGTGTATGAAGTAGATTACTCACAAGCTTCAGGGATTTATTACAGTTAATAAATTGCTTGCAACTCCCCTCCCCATTCATCCATGTGTTGTAAGATAAAGATGAAAACCCCTAGTTAGTGAATGAGTACGTTTCTAAACATAACTTCTTCTACAATAATGAGTTTTATTTAAACAGATATTTTGGTAGGTCTATTGTTATGCTATATTGTATCATAATGGGAATGTGTCCCTATACTTTCTCCCTAAAAATTATTCCTTTCTGTCCTGCTCATCAAAAGCAGAGGATTCACACTAAGCATTATCTATTGTTTTCCATTAGTAATTTTCCACACACATCATCTCACTTAAGGAATTTAGGCATCCCAGGGTTTCTGTATATGTTTTGGGTTTTCTTCCAGTACTGGAGGTTTCATGGTAAATCTCAGGTTTTGTGATAACCTCTGAAGTTATTTCTACTCTGGCAATACAAGTAGTATTGTTGAAACTTAGACACACATAGAAAAGGTGCTACGATAGGTCATTATATAAATGCCATCAAAATGGTAATGAAAATATGTACAATATTCTGTAATATGTTTTTAAGGTGTAGGTATATACTGATTCTGGGATAGTGTTTTTCAAAATTGTGATGGTAAATAAACTACTTACCAGAAACTCTCACAGAGAGGCGTAGATTTCTGGTTTTGGTGTGGCCCTTGCTGCTCTTCATACTAGCACCTGGGCTGCAAAGAAAGCTCTTGCTAAAACTGGCTGTTGGTCTCCATTCACCACAAAACGGACCTGTTATTCTGAAAGTTGCCTGTCACATATCTGTGGCCTCATGAAGTAGTCAAAATCCTCTGATCTCTCACAATTCATTTTCCTGTGATGCACATTTATAGAGGTCTGGGGCCGACCTGTTGGGAATGTGCATCCAGCCTTTCTTCTGCAGCTGCTCTAGGACTCCTCAGTGTGCAAACACAACTCAAGGGCAATGGCTTGAGTTAAACTGCAACAATGGAGAGCAGTTAATTCGCTGTTGTATTCATTAATGTCTTGGCAATCACCTGTTCCCAGCATGCAGCGAGAAGATCAGCGTCCTCTCTCTTGTGGGATGTGGGTGAGCGAAGTTCAGAGTGAGATTTCTGCTAAGAAGTTGTGGGTGGTTGAAACCTCAAGACTGCCTTTTCTTCCCGCTCAGGAGAAAAGGGGTCAGGGTGGGTGTACACTTATTTGGATGGATTTCGCACGGCATATGAAGTTTTTCCTTCATGTTACATACTTTGCCAGATGGACAGATATCAGAAGCCACAATATTAAAAGCATCCCCACTATCTTCAGCTTATCCACTTCTGCTAAGCGCTGATCCCTTACCAAACCCTGTATGACTTCGTGCCCTTTAATTTTATGATCCTGCTGATGCTCATGACCTGGTGAAGAAATTGTTTGGTATTGAGTTTAAAAGTAGGGGGAAAAAAGAGTCATCAAACAGCTCTTTCTGGCACAGATGGAGAAAAGACAACAAGCTTGAAAGTCTTGTAGTATTTTACTGCACAAAAATAAAAATAAAAGTATTAGATAAAGAGGTAAGTCTCTAAAACTTAAAATTTCCCATAATACAATGGGGTTTTTCCTCATGCTTAGGAGAGACACATTAACAGTACTCCTAAAAGATCTTAGAATGATTAGCCATCAGGGAAAGGCAAAGCTAAAGCACATTTGATGAAGCACTTCACACATTCCAGGGTCCTCACAATAAAAGGAATGATAATGATGTGTTGTTAAGGGAGTGAGGAAATCAGAAGCTTTATTCATCACTCTTAATAATAAGGTAAGCTGGTTCCACTGGTCTGAAAATGATCTGGAACTTCTTTAGAAAGTTAAATATGGAGTTAACGATTCACCTCTTCAACTCCTACTTACAAACTCATGATAAATAAAAAAGTTGTCCACCAATGATTTGTACATGAATGTTTATATAATGCTCATATTATATATAATGTTCATATTATATATACGAATCTTATTCATATTAGTCAAAAAGTGAAAATTACCAGGCAGGTCTGTAATCTAGCTACTCAAGAAGCTGAGGCAGGAGGATCACACATTCAGGGACAGCCTGGGCAAATTTGCAAGACCCTGTCTCAAAACAAAATTTTTAAAAGGTTTGGACTTTGGCTTAGTGGTAGAACATTGTTTAGTGTGGAGGAGGCTCCGTTTGTATACATGGATCTTTCCACATGTGAGGGAGAAACACAGAAATGGTGTTTATTTAAAACTTAGAATCAACATCCATTAGGAAAATGCAAGTCAAAGTCACATTGCACATAGCACTTCACATTCACTAGTGTTGGCTAGAGCTGCAATATTGGGGGAAAAGAGATTGACTGCTTTGGGTATATGCTTTTTTTGGAGAGAATAGTAATAAAAATATTCTGAAATACCTGTGGATTAGAGAACCCAGGTGAGGTCACAATGTGTCACATACTTAGCACAGTGTGCTTCCCCTGGTTGGAGGGGCACCACAGTGTTCATGAGACTGTGTATGAAGAGAGCACTCTTGTAATTGCTGCTGAAGAGTTCACATATTTCTACAACTAAGACATTTCCTAGAATGAAACCATCATCTAGTTCTAATCTCACTATACATTCTTTCTCCCAGCAAGCTTCCTCAGGGGACTCTGGACCTCGTTGCTTCTCAGGCTGTGAATGATGGGCTTCAACATGGGGGTCACCACACAGAAGAGCACAGAGACCAGGGTGTCCGTGTCCAGCCTTCTCTGGGCCTGTCATAGTGGAAGTTGGCTGTTCCATAGAAGACCACCACGACAGTGAGGGGGGACGCACAGGTGGAGAAGGACTTCCTTCTGCCCTGGGCAGAAGGAATCCCCAGGATGCCCGCCATGATGAGTGTGTAGGAGCCTGCATTGAAGAGGCAGGGGCTCAGTCCCATGGTGGCACTGACAAAGTGGAGCGCAGACTCGTTGACAGAGGTGTCTGAGCAGGAGAGCTTCAGGAGCAATGGGGTGTCACAGAGAAAGTGACTGATCTGGTGGGGCCCACACAGAGTGAGTGTGATGGCCAGCACCGTGTGTGTGACCAAATTCACCAACCCACACAGCCAGGACCCAGTCACCAGGCCAACACAGACCTTCACACTCATGATGACTGGGTACTGAGGAGGACGGCAGATGGACACACAGCAGTCATACTGGCCACACAGCCAGTAAGACGCCTTCTGTGCAAGCACTTGTCACCAATAAGAAGATCTGGGAAAGGCAGCCCTCATAAGAAATGGCCTTCTTCTCCTGGAAGATGTTCACCAGCAGTACTGGGAGGGTGGTGGCTGTGTAGCAGATGTCCAAGAAGCTCAAATTGCTGAGGAAAAAGTACATTGGAGTGTGGAGAGCAGGATTGACCCTGGTGGCCACTATTATGAGCATGTTCCCCAGGAGAGTGGTCAGGTAAATGACCAGAAAGAGCAGGAAGAACCAGTCCTGTAGGTTGGAGTGGTTGGAAAATCCCAAGAAGATGAATTCAGTGACAAATGATTGATTGCTCATTTCCAATGTTGTCATAGTTACAAAACAGAGAAAATAGAGACCATGATGAGAATGGACTGAGAGCACCCCAATCAGGCTTGTTAATCTGCAGCAACATGGCAAATAATATCAAATGAAAAGCAGCCTGGAGACTGATAACCTGTGGGACTGGTCTCAGGAAATCAGACCCATGGAGCCGCACACATTTGCAGGGTTGATGGTTGGTGGGAGTAACCAGAGAATTGCTAGAAGGCAACAGAAACACATTCGACCTCATCATGGTGTGAAGTCATTTTTCACTGTCTCAGTAATCTCTGTCTCCTGTTGTTCTTTTATGTAAACATAGGATTTTTGGTAAAGTTCATTTTCATTGCAAATGTTAAGAAAAAAAATTACAAAGCAGAGTCATCATCTGCAGAAGCAGTCGGTGTTGCCTTCAGAGTTTTCCAATGTAGAGTTTTTCTCATTTTACATCAATCTTGATCTCTGTGTTCGGAAAGGCAGAAGTTAACTATTCCTGTACAATGCTGAAATTATCAGGTCCAGAGCAAAATAGAGAAAAGAAGTTGATGAAGTTTGGTTGGACTGGCTATCTTAAGTATACAGGGAAAATAAGTGGAGTAGAAAGAGAATAAGAGGGCGGAGAGGTTTGGGAAGGGAGAAAATGTGAAAGGTCTTTATGCAGATCATGTTATGTGCACATGCAGATATATGTATGTATATGTAGAAAGCACCATTTGGAAATTAACAGATAAATGACCCAAAGAAATATCAGTAGAGAAAGCAGAATGGGGGCAGGAAGGGGAGGGAGATGGGGGGTGGGGACTGAATGGAGTAAATCAGATTCCATGCACGTAGGATCTTTTCCAAATCAACCCAACTTCTATGTATAACTATTATGCTCTAATAAAAAATTTAAGAAGATGACATGATCCTATCAGCAAAGAGTGAGATTTGAATTCTTCTGGACTTATTTATATACCTTTAATTTCTTTTTTTTTGTCCAATGGCTCTGGTAATTTCAAGGATGAAGTTGAATACAAGTGGTGAAAGACGGGGCACCCTGTCTTCTTCCAGTTTTTAGAGTGAATGCTTTCAACCTTTCTCCACTTAGAATGATGCTGTCTTGGATTTAGAATAGATAGCTTTTACAATGCTTTTACAAAGTTCCTTCTGTCCCTAGTGTTTCTACTGTTTTGACAGGTAGGGGTGCTATATTTTGTTAAATGCTTTTTTCTGCATCTATTGAGATGATCAATAAACTTACATCTCTCTTAAATAAACTTAATCTCTCCCCTTTGGCTAAACATTCAGATCATCTCCAGTCCTATAAATATTTTAATGAACATTTTCCTACATAAACATATGTGACCATTTCGAATTATCTTTTCAGAATAAAATTTAAATCTGACATAAAAGAATTTGTTGTGCAGTTTCTATTTAAAACTAGCTCATTGGAGATATTATATTAAGTAAAATAAGCCAGACACATAAAGAGAAATAGCAGTTTTTCACTTCTTTGTGGAAGCTAAAAAGTTGATCTCAGAGAAGTAGGGAGTAGAGCGGTGGTTATTGGAGCCTGGGAGAGAAACACCAAAATCATTGTGAGTCTGATTTCTCAAAGACGCATGTGAAGGACTTCCTGAAACATGCCTTCTGAGTGTGGTCTTTAAAAAAAATAAGAGTGGACTTCTAACAGGGTCCTCAGAAAATATCTCTTCTCTCCTCAGTGGGCAGCAGGAGGACCATGGGTCTGTCTGCCTAGAAGCTAGCAGTGGTGTTCAAATGGGCAGGACCAAGACGGCTGGAGAATCTCAATAATCACTAGTAGACCACATTCTAGGTGAGGGCAGGCTGGAAACAGGCCATCCAGAAGGAAATGGCTTGAGCTCTGAAAATGTCAGAATCTGTGGATTTAGGAAAACAAATCCACTCATAACACCTACTCCCTGGGTCAGTCCACGGTTGCCACAGTTACCACAGGCCTGACCAGAACAACCCGGAGGGGGAGATGCACTCTGGCCTCCTGGCTTGGAGGTTTGGTCTGGGGCCAGCTGACCCATTGCTGCCGGCCTGAGATGAGGTGGGACACCGAGGTGGAAGGGAACAAGGTGGGAAGCGTCCCTAGCTCATGGCAGCCAAAAGGTTGGGGTGGGGGAGGGGACGGGAGGAGACAGTTCACATGGGACAAGATGTGATTCCCCAGGGCATGTCCCTGGCCACACTTCACCTTCCCACACTCCTCTCAGTGCAGTGGGCCTTTCAGATAATTAACCCACAAAATGGATGGATCCACAGATTAGGTCACAAGTCTCACAGTCTAATCATTCTACCTCTGAACACTGCTATTGTGGCTGACCTTGAGCTTTTGGTGGGGGGATACCTTATTTCTAAGCCATAATAGTCCCTACAGTCCATGTGCTTTTGTTAGAATACCTTCATGTAGTCTGGGAGATTAATTGGGTGCCAAAACAAGATTAAAAGGAAATATCTGGTAACTGAAGATGTGACATTTGAAGATGTGACATCTGAAGAGGAGCCCTGGGTGGAGCACTTTAAGGTCCTGGTGACGAGGACACAAGAGGGGACCTGGTTTGTGGGGTAGCTGTGTGGCAGTGGGATGACTCATTAAAACATAAAAAAATGAGAAGGAGCATGTCTGGGGAGAAAAAAGGAGGGAAGGAGGTTGGGCCTGGAGTCTTGGTACCTGCGGGGTCTCCCCGAGAAGATTCCAGGAGTCAGCGGGACAGGTTCTCAGGAGATAGGCCTAGGAGTCATGGCTTACAGTGACTGTGGAAGTCACCGGTGCTCATAAAGCCAAAAGAGAGCAGGGTGAGGAGAGAGGGCCTGATGGACTGTGCGGAAAAGAACGTGTCCAGAAGGAGGCTCACCAGCTATCAGCAATCATTCTGCACCACAGTGTCAAAGCTCTGCTCTCTGTACCAGGCCTTCTGCAACCCAGTCTAAAACCTCTGCTCCCTGTAACAGTCCTTCTGCACCCCAGTCTCCAACCTCTGCTCCCTGGAACAATCCTTCTCCACCCAAGTCTCCAAGATCTACTCTCTGAAACACTCCTTCTGCAACCCAGTCTCGAACATCTACTCTGTGCAACAGTCCTTCTGCACCTAGGTCTGAAAACTCTGCTCTTTGCAACAATCATTCTGCACCCCAGTCTCCAACCTCTGCTCTCTGTAACAGTCCTTCTGCACCTCAGTCTCCAAACTCTGCTCTCTATAATATCCTTCTGCACACCAGTCTTCAAACTGTGATATCTGTAACAGGCCTTCTTCACCCCAGTCTCCAACCTCTGCTCCCTGCAAGAATCTTTCTGCATTCAAGTCTCCAAGTTCTGCTCCCTGAAATAGTCCTTCTGCACCCCACTCTCGAACATCTGCTGTCTGCAACAGTCCTTCTGCACCTAAGTCTGAAATCTCTGCTCTCTGCAACAATCATTCTGCAACCCAGTCTATAAACTGTGCTACCTATAACAGTCCTTCTGCACCCCAGTCTCCAAAATCTGCTCTCTTTAACAGGCCTTCAGCACCCCAGTCTCCAAACTCTGCTCTCTGTAACAAGCCTTCTTCACCCCAGTCTCCAACCTATTCTCTCTGAAACGACCATTCTGCACCTCAGTCTCCAAACTCTTCTATCTGCAACAGTCCTTCTGCCATCAGTCTCCAACGTCTGCTCCCTCTAAGATCATTCTGCACCCTAGTCTCTAAACTCTGCTCTCTGTAACAGTCCGTCTGCATCCCAGTATCCAACCTCTAATCTCTGTAACAAACCTTCTGCACCTCAGTCTCCAAACTCTGCTCTCTGCAATGGTTCTTCTGCACCCCAGTCTCCAACCTCTGTTCTCTGCAACAGTCTTTCTACACCCCAGTTTCCAACCTCTGCTCTCTGTAAGTGCTTCTGCACCTCAGTCTCCAACCTCTGCTCTCTGCAACGATACTTCTGCACCTCAAGCATCAAACTCTGCTCTCTGGAACAGTCCTTCTGCACATCAGTCTCTAACCTCTGCTCTCTGTAACAATCTTTCTGCAACTCAGTATCCAACCTCTCCTCTCTTTAAAAGTCCTTCTACACCTCAGTATCCAACCTCTGCTCTCTGTAAGGATCCTTCTGAACATCAGTCTCCAACCAATGCTCTCTGTAACAGGCCTTCTGCACCACAGTCTCCCACCTCTGCTCTTTTTAACAGTTTTTCTTCACACCAGTCTCCAAGCTATACTCTCTGTAACAGTCCTCCTGCACCCGAATCAAACCTCTGCACTTTGTAACAATCCTTCTTAACACCAGTCTAAAAACTCTGCTCTCTTTAACAGTTCTTCTGAACCAGAATCTCCAAATTCTGCTCTCTGTAACACTCGTTATGCACACGAGTCTCCATCCTCTGCTGTCTGTAAGAATCCTTCTGCACCCCAGTCTCCAACCTCTACTCTCTGTAAAAGTCCTTCTGCACCTCAGTCTCCAACCTCTGATCTCTGTAATGATCCTTCTGCACCTCAGTCTCCAAACTCTACTCTCTGGAACAGTCCTTCTGCACTCCAGTCTCCAATATCTGCTCTCTGCAATGGTCCTTCTTCTCCCAAGGCTCCATCCTCTGCTCCCCGCAATGGTCCTTCTGCACCCCAGTCTCCAAACACTGCTCTCTGTAACAGTCCTTCTGTACCGCAGTCTCCAACCTCTTCTCTCTATAAGGGTCCTTCTTCACCCCAATTGCCAAACTCTTCTTTCTGTAATAGTCGTTCTGCACCTCAGACTCCAACTTATGCTCTCTGTAGCAGTCCTTCTGCACCTCAGTCTGAAACCTCTGCTCTCTGCAACAATACTTCTGTACCCCAGTCTCCGAACTGTGCTATCTGTAACAGTCCTTCTGCACCCCAGTCTCCAACCTCTGCTCTCTGTAAAAGACCTTCTTCACTTCAGTTTCCAAACTCTCCTCTTTGTAACAGGCCTTCTGCACTCCAGTCTCCAACCTCTTCTCTCTGCAACAATCTTTCTGCACCTCAGTTTCCAACCTCTACTCTCTGCAACAGTCTTTCTGCACCCCAGTCTCTAACGTCTGCTCTCTGTAAGATCCTTCTGCAACTCAGTCTCCAACCTCTGCTCTCTGTAACAGTCCATATGCACCCCAGTATCCAAACTCTGCTCTCTATAACAATCTTCTGCACCTAAATCTCCAACGTCAGCTCTCTTCATCGGTCCTTCTGCACCCCAGTCTCCAAACTCTTTTCTCTGCAACAGTCCTTCTGCACCCAAGTCTCCAAACTCTGCTTTCTGTATCAGTTGTTCTGTACCCCAGTCTACAACCTCTGCTCTCTGTAACAGTCCTTCTGCACCTCAGTCTACAAACTCTGCTCTCTGTAACAGTCCTTCTGAACCCTAGTATCCAACCTCTACTCTCTACAACATTTCTTCTGCACCCCAGTCTCCATACTTTGCTCTTTGTAAGAGTCATTATGCACCTCAGTCTCCAACCTCATCTCTCTGCAACGGCCCTTCTGCACCCCAGTATCCAAACTCTGTTCTCTGAAGCAGTCCTTCTGCACCCAGGCTGCAAACTCTGCTCTCTGTAACAGTCCTTCTGCACCCCAGTCTCCGAACTCTTCTTTCCATATCAGTTATTCTGCACCGCAGTCTAAAAACTCTGCTCTCTGTAACAGTCCTTCTGCACCTCAATCTCCAACCTCTGCTCTCTGCAACAGTCTTTCTGCACCCCAGTCTCCAACCTCTGCTCTCTGAAAAAGTCCTTCTACACACCACTCTCCAACATCTGCTCTCTGCAGCGATCCTTCTGCATCTCAGTCTCCAACGGTTGCTCTCTGCAACAGTCTTTCTACACCCCAGTCTCCAACTTCTTTTCTTTGCTACAGTCCTCTGCACCCGAGTCTCCAACCTCTGCTCTCTGCAAAATTTCTTCTACACCCCAGTCTCCAACCTGTGCTCTCTATAACTATCCTATTGCACCCCGGTCTCCAAACTCTGCTCTCTGTATCGATCCTTCAGCACCTCAGTCTCAAACCTCTGCTCTCTGCAACGATCCTTCTTCACCCCAGTCTCCAACGTCTGTTCTCTGCAACAGTCCTTTTGACCCCAGTCTCCAGCCTCTGCTCTCTGTTAGATACTTCGGCACCCCAATTTCCAAACTCTGCTCCATGTGACATTCCTTCTGAACCCCAGTCTCCACCCTCTAATCTTTGTAACATTACTTCTGTACCGCAATCTCCAATCTCTGCTCACTGCAACATTTCTTCTACACCCTTTTCTCCAAATGTGCTCTCTGTAACTGTCTTTCTGACCCCAGTCTCCAACTTCTGCTCTCTGTAACAGTCCTTCTGCACCCCAGTCTTCAACCTTTTTTCTCTACAACAATCCTTCTGCACCTCAGTCTCCAACCTCTGCTCTCTACAACAGTCCTTCTGCACTCCAGTCTTTAGACTCTGCTCTCTGTAAGATCCTTTTGCATCCCTTTCTCCAAACTCTGCTCTCTGTAACAGTTTTTCTGCACCCCAGTATCCAACCTCTGCTATTCGTAAAAGTCCTTCTGCACCTCACTCTCCAACCTTTGCTATCTTAATGGTCCCTCTGTACCCCAGTCTCCAACCTCTGCTCTTTTAAAAGTCCTTCTTCACCTCAGTCTCCAAATTCTGCTTTCTGCAACCGTCTTTCTGCACCCCAGTCTCCAACATCTGCTCTCTGCAACGATTCTTCTGCACCCTAGTCTCAAACCTCTGCTCGCTGTAACAGTCCTTCTGAATCCCAGTCTCCAACATCTGCTCTCTGAAACAGACCTTCTACACCCCAGTCTCCAAACTCTGCTCTCTGGAACAGTCCTTCTACACCCCAGTCTCCATACTCTGCTCGCTCCAACAATCCTTCAGCACCCCAGTCTCCAACCTCTGATCTCTACATCAGTTCTTTTGCACCCCAGTCTCCAACCTCTGCTCTCTGTAACCGTCCATCTCTACCTCAGTCTCCAATTACTGTTCTCCATAAGGGTAGTTATGCACCCCAGTCTCCAACCTCTGCTTCCTCTATCTGTGGTTTTTCACCACAGTCTCAAAACTCTTCCCTCTGTAACAGTCCTTCTGCAAGTCAGTCTGCAAACTCTGCTCTCTGCAAGAGTCCTACTGCACCCCAGTCTCCATCCTCTGCTCTCTGCAACAGTACTTTTGAACCCCAGTCTCCAACCTCTGCTCTCTATAACAGTCCTTGTGTACTGCATTCTTCAACATCTGCTCTCTGTAAGGGTACTTCTACACCCGAGTCTCCAACCTCTGATTTCTGTATCAGTCCTTCTGCACCCAAGTCTCCAACCTGTGCTCTGTGTAACTGTACCTCTGCACCTTAGTCTCAAAACTTTGCTCTCTGCTACAGTTTTTCTAGACCCCAGTTTCCAACATCTGCTCTCTCTAACAATCCTTCTGCACCTCCGTCTACAACCTCTGCTCTCTGCAATGGTCCTTCTGCACCTGAGTCTCCAACCTCTACTCTCTGATACAGTGCTTCTACACCTCAGTCTTAAACCTCTGCTCTATATAAGATCCTTCTGCAAGCCAGTATCCACACTCTGCTCTCTGTAAAAGGCCTTATGCACTCCAGTTTCCAAACTCTGTTCTCTGTATCTGTCCTTCTGCACCCCAGTCTCCAACCTCTGTTCGCTGCAACAGTCCTTGTGCATCCCAATCTCCAACATCTGCTCTCTGCAACAGTTCTTCTGTACCTCAGTCTGAAAACTCTGCTCTCTGCCATAATCCTTCTGCACCCGAGTCTCCAACCTCTGCTCTCTATAACAGTTCTTCTGTACCTCAGTCTCCAACTTCTGCTCTGTATCAGTTCTGCACTGCTGTCTCCCACATCTGCTCTCTGTAACAGTCCTTCTTCACCTCAGGCTTCAACCTCTGCTCTGTGTAACAGTCCTTCTGCACCCCAGTGTCAAACCTTTGCTCTCTGCAACGATCCTTCTGCATCCCAGTCTCCAACATCTGCTCTGTGCAACAGTCCTTCTGCACCCAAGTCTCCAAAATCTGATCTCTGCAACACTCCTTCTGCACTTCAGTCCGGAAACTCTGCTGTCTCCAACGATCCTTCTGCACCCAAGTCTCAAAACTCTGCTCTCCCTAACAGTCCTTCTGCACCTCAGTCTCCAAACTCTGCTCTATGTAAGATCCTTCTGCAACCCAGTCTCCAAACTCTGCTCTCTCGAATACCCCTTCTGCACCCCAGTCTGTAAACTCTGCTCTCTGTAACAGGCCTTCTGCAATTCAGTCTTTAACCTCTGCTCTCTGCAACAGTCCTTCTGCACCTCAGTCTCCAGCCTCTGTTTTCTGCAACAGTCCTTCTGCAAACAATTCTCCAACCTCTGCTCTCCGCAACATTCCTTCTCCACCCAAGTCTCCAAACTGTGCTCTCTGTAAAAGTCCTTCTGCACCCCAGTCTCCAAACTCTGCTCTCTGTAACGATCCTTCTGCACCCCAGTCTCAAACCTCTGCTCTCTGCAACGATCCTTCTGCACCTCAGTCTCCAACCTCTGCTCTCTGCAACGATCCTTCTGCACCCCAGTCTCAAACCTCTGCTAGCTGCAACAGTACTTTTGAACCCAAGTCTCCAACATCTACTTCCTGCAACAGTTCTTCTGTACCTCAGTCTGAAAACTCTGCTCTCTGCAATAATCCATCTGCACCCCAGTCTCCAACTTCTGCTCTCTGTAACAGTCCTTCTGTACCTCAGTCTCCAATCACTGCTCTTTGCAACAGTCCTTCTGCACCCAAGTCTCCAACATGTGCTCTCTGCAAACGTCCTTCTACACCCTAGTCTCCATACTCTGCTAGACTAAACGATCCTTCTGCACCCCAGGCTCCAACATCTGTTCCCTACATGAGTCCTTCTGCAACTCAGTCAACAAACTCTGGTCTCTACAACAGTCCTTCTTCACCCCACTCTCCATCTTCTGCTTTCTGCAGCAGTCCTTTTGCACCCCAGTCTCCAACATCTGCTCTCTTCAATAGTCATTCTCCACCCCAGTTTCCAATCTCTTCTCTCTGTAACAGTCTTTCTGTACTGCATTCTCCAACCTCTGCTCTCTCTAAGGGTACTTCTGTACCTGAGTCTCGAACCTCTGCTTTCTGTATCAGTTCTTCTGCACCCCAATCTCCAACATCTGCTCTGTGTAACTGTACTTCTGCACCTTAGTCTCCAAGTCTGCTCTCTGCTACAGTCCTTCTTGACCCAAATCTCCAACGTCTACTCTCTGCAACAGTCCTTCTACATTCCAGTCTAAAACCTCTGCTCTCTGCAACAGTCCTTCTGCACCTCAGTCTCCAACCTCTGCTCTCTGCAACTGTCCTTCTGCACCTCAGTCTCCAACCTCCACTCTATGCAACAGTGCTTCTGCACTTCAGTCTCCAACCTCTGCTCTCTGTAAGATCCTTCTGCAACTTAGTCTCCAAACTCTGCTCTCTGTAACAGTCCTTCCTTTTCCCAGTCTCCAAACTCTGCTCTCTGTAACAGACCTTCTGCACCCCAGTCTCCAAACTCTGCTCTCTGTGTCAGTCCATCTGCACCCCAGTCTCCAACCTCTGCTCTCTGCAACGATCCTTCTGCACTCCAGTCTCATACCTGTGCTCGCTGTAACAGTCCTTGTGTAACCCAGTCTACAATATCTGCTCTCTGCAACAGTTCTTGTGTACCTCAGTCTGAAATCTCTGCTCTTTGAATAATCCTTCTTCACGCAGTCTCCAACCTCTGGTCTTAGTAACAGTCCTTCTGTACCTCAGTCTCCAAACTCTGCTCTCTGTAAGACCCTTCGGAAACCCAGTATTCAAACTCTGCTGTCTGTAACAGTCTTTCTTCACCCAGTCTCTAAACTATGCTTTCTGTAACAGGCCTTCTGTATCCCAGTCTCTAAAGTCTCCTCTCTGTACGAGGCCTTCAGAACTCCAGTCTCCAACTTCTACTCTCTGCAATGATACTCTGCACCCCAGTCTCCAACCTCTGCTCTCTACAACAGTCCTTTTGCACCCCAGTCTACAACATATGCTCTCTGTAAGATCTTTCTGCACACCAGTCTCCAACCTCTGCTCGCTCTAACTTTCCTTCTGTACCGAATTCTCCAAACATTGTCTTCTGTAAAGGTCCTTCTGCACCCCAGTCTTCAACATCTGCTTACTCTATCAGTACTTCTGCACCCCAGTCTCCAACCTCTGCTCAATGTAACAGTCTTTCTGCACCACAGTCTCCAACCTCTGCTTTTTGCAAGAGTCCTTCTGCACCCAAGTCTCCAACCTCTGCTCTCTGCAACATTCCTTCTGTAAGCCAGTCTCCAAACTCTGCTCTCTGTAATGATCCTTCTGCACCACAGTCTCAAACCTCTGTTCTACTCAACTATCCTTCTGCACCTCAGTCTCCAAGCTCTGCTCTCTGCAAAGATCCTTTGTCACCGCAGTCTCAAAACTCTGCTTGCTGCAACAGTCCTTGTGAACCCCAGTCTCCAACCTCTTCTCTCTGCAACGATCCTTCTGCACCTCAGTCTCCAAACTCTGCTCTCTGCAACAGTCCTTCTGCACACTAGTCTCCAGACTATGCTCTCTGGAAGATCCTTTTTCATCCCAGTCTCCACCCTATGCTCTCGGTAACAGTTCTTCTGCACCCCAATCTCCAAACTCAGCTCTCTGTAACACTCCTTCTGCACTATAGTCTCCACCCTCTGATCTCTGTAACAATCATTCTAAACCTCAGTCTCCAAACTCTGCTCTCTACAACAGTCCTTCTGCTCCTAAGTCTCCAACCTCTACTCTCTGTAAAAGTCCTTCTGCACCTCAGTCTTCAAAATCTGCTCTCTGTAAGATCCTTCTGCAACCCATTCTTAAAACTCTGCTCTCTGTAACAGTCCTTCTGCACCCCAGTTTCCAACATCTGCTCTCTGCAACGATCCTTATTCTCCACAGGTTCCAACTTCTGCTCTCTGCAATGGTCCTTCTGCATCCCAGTTTCCGACCACTGCTCTTTGTAACAGTCCTTCTGCACCTAAGTCTCCAAAATCTGCTCTCTGCAACAGTCCTTCTGCACCCCAGTATCCAACCTCTGCTCTCGGTAACAGTTTTTCTGCACCCCAATCTCCAAACTCTGCTCTCTGTATCACTCCTTCTGCACCCCAATCTACACCCTCTGATCTCTGTAACAATCCTTCCGGACCTCAGTCTCCCACCTCTGCACTCTACAACAGTACTTCTGCTCCTAAGTCTCCAAACTCTCCTCTCTGAAACAGTCCTTCTGCACCCCAGTCTCCAACCTCTGCTCTCGGTAACAGTTTTTCTGCACCCCAATCTCCAAAGTCTGCTCTCTGTAACATTCCTTCTGCACCCCAGTCTCCACACTCTGATCTCTGTAACAATCATTCTGGACCTCATTCTTCAACCTCTGCTCTCTACAACAGTCCTTCTGCTCCTAAGTCTCCAACCTCTACTCTCTATAAAAGTCCTTCTGCACCTCAGTCTCCAAAATCTGCTCTCTGTAAGATCCTGCTGCAACCCAATCTTAAAACTCTGCTCTCTGTAACAGTCTTTGTGCAACCGAGTCTCCAAACTCTGCTCTCATAACAGGCCTTCTGCACCCCAGTCTTCAACCTCTGCTCTGTGTAACAGGCCTTCTGCACCCCAGTCTCCAACCTATGCTCTCTTCAACGATCCTTCAGCACCCCGGGATCCAAAATCTGCTCTGTGCAACAGTCCTTCTGCATCTCAGTCTGAAAAATCTGCTCTCTGCACCAATTGTTCTGCACCCAGTTTCCAAACTTTGCTCTTTGTAACAAAATTTCTGAACCTCAGACTCCATAATGCTATCTATAAGATCCTTCTGCAACCCAGTCTCAAAACTGTGCTATATGTAACAGTGCTTCTGCACCCCAGGCTCAAAACTCTGCTCTCTGTAACAGACCATCTGCAACCCACTCTTCAAACTCTGCACGCTGTAACAGGCTTTCTGCAACCGAGTCCCAAACCTCTTCTCTCTACAAGGATTCTTCTTCACCTCAGTCTCCATCCTCTGCTCTCTGCAACAGTCCTTCTGCACCAAAGTCTCCAACCTCTGCTCTCTGTAAAAATCTTTCTGCACGTCAGTCTCCAAACTCTGATCTCTGCAACGATTCTTCTGCACCCCAGTCACAAACCTCTGTTCTCTGCATCAGTTTTTCTTCACCTAAGTCAGCAAACTCTGCTCTCTGTAACAGTCCTTCTGTACCGCAGTCTCCAACCTCTACTCTCTGTAATGGTCCTTCTGCACCCCAGACTCCAACGACAGCTTTCTGTTTCAGTTCTTCTTCACCCCAGTCTCCAACCTCGGCTCTCAGTGACAGTCCTTCTGCACCCCAGTCTCAAACTTCTGCTCTGCATTTTTTCTGCACCCCAGTTTCCATCTGTGCTCTTTGTAACTGTCTTTCTGTAACATCTGTGCTCTCTGTAACATTTCTTCTGCACCCCAGTCTCCACCTGTGCTCTCTGTAACTGTGCTTCTGCACCCCAGTCTCCAACCTCTGCTCTCTGTAACAATCTTTCTGCATCACAGTCTGAAACCTCTGCTCTCTGCAACGATCCTTCTGCCCCTCAGTCTCCAACCTCTGCTCTCTGCAATGATCCTTCTGCACCCCAGTCTCCAACCTCTGTTCTCTGTAGGAGTCCTTCTGCACTTCAGTCTCAAACCTCTGCTCTCTATAACAATTTTTCTGCACCTCAGTCTCCAAACTCTGCTCTCTGTAACAGTCCTTCTGCACTTTAGTATCCAAACTTTGCTTTCTGTATAAGTCCTTCTGCACCTCAGTCTCCAAACTTCGCTCTCTGTAATAGTCCTTCTGCACCCCAGTCTCCAAAATCTGCTGTCTGTAACAGGATTTCTGAAACCCAGTCTCCAACTTCTTCTCTGTATAACGGTCTTTCTGCATGCCAATTTCCAGCCTCTGCTTTCTGTAACAGTCCTTCTGCACCTAAGATTTCAACTTCTGCTCTCTGTATCAGTCCTTCTAAGCCTCAGTCTGAAACCTCTGCTCTCTGCAACGATAGTTCTGCACCCCAGTCTCCAAATTGTGCTATCTGTAACAATCCTTCTGAACCCCAGTCTCCAACCTCTGCTTTCTGTACCAGGTCTTCTGCACCCCAGTCTCCAAACTCTGCTCTCTCTAACAGGTTGTCTGCACCCCAGTCCCCAAACATTTCTCTCTGCAACAATCCTTCTGGACCTCAGTCTCCAAACTCTGATCTCTGTAACAGTCTTTCTGAACCCCAGTATCCAAACTCTGCTCTCTGTAAAAGTCCTTCTGCACCTCTGTCTCCAAACTTTGCTCTTTGTAATGGTACTTCTGCACCCCAGAATTCAACCTCTGCTCTCTGTAACAATCCTTCTTCACCCCAGTCTCTAACCTGTGCTCTCTGCTACAGGCCTTCTTCACTCCAGTCTTCAACCTCTGCTCTCTGTAACAGGCCTTCTGCACCCCAGTCTCCAACCTGTGCTCTCTGCAACGATCCTTCAGCACCCCAAGATCCAATATCTGCTCTCTGAAACAGTCTTTCTCCAACTCAGACTCCAGCCTCTTATCTCTGTAACAGTCCTTCAAAGCCTCATCTGAAACCTCTGATCTCTGCAATGATCCTTCTGCACCCCAGTCTCTGAACTGTGCTATCTGTAACAATCCTTCTGCACACAAGTCTTCAACCTATTCTCTCTACCAGGTCTTCTGCACCCCAGTCTCCAAACTCTGCTCTCTGTAACAGGGCTAATGTACCCCAGTGTCCAAACTCTTCTCTCTGCAATGATCCTTCTGCAACTCAGTCTCCAAACTCTGCTCTCTGCAACAGTCCTTCTGCACCCCAGACTCTGACCTATGCTCTCTGTAAGATCCTTCTTCATCCCGGTTTCCAAACTTTGCTCTCTATAACAGTCCTTCTGCACCTCAGTCTCCAACATGTGCTCTCTGCAATGGTCCTACTGAATCGCAGAATTTAACCTCTGTTCTCTGCAACAGTCCTTCTACACCCCAGTTTCTAAACACTTTTTTTCATATCAATTATTCTGCACCCCAGTCTCCAAACTCTGCTCTCTGTAACAGTCCTTCTGCACCCCAGTTTCCAAACTCTGCTCTCTGCAAAAGTTCTTCTGCACCTCAGTCTCCACCTTCTGCTCTCTGCAACATTCCTTCTTCACCCCAGTATCCTAGCTCTGCTTTCTAACAATCCTTCTGCACCTCAGTCTTCAAACTCTGCTCTTTGCAACGGTCCTTCTGCCCCACAGTCTCCAACCTCTTCTCTATGCAATGATCCTTCTGCACCTCAGTCTTCAACCATGCTCTCTGCAACAGTCCTTCTGCACCCTAGTCTCCGACCTCTGCTCTCTGTAAGATCCTTCTTCACCCCAGTTTCCAAACTTTGCTCTCTATAACAGTCCTTCTGCACCTCAGTCTCCAACCTCTGCTCTCTGCAACGGTCCTACTTAACCCCAGAATCGAACCTCTGTTCTCTGCAACAGTCCTTCTGCACCCCAGTTTCAAAACACTTTTTTCCATATCAGTTATTCTGCACCCCAGTCTCCAACGTCTGCTTACTGTAACAGTCCTTCTACACCCCAGTTTCCAATTCTGCTCTCTGCAACAGTCCTTCTGCACCTCAGTCTCCTCCTTCTTCTCTCTGCAACATTACTTCTGCACCCCAGTATCCTAGCTCTGCTTTCTAACAATCCTTCTCCACCTCAGTCTCCAAACTCTGCTCTTTGCAATGGTCTTTCTGCACCCCAGTCTCCCAACTCTGATCTGTGTAACAGGCCGTTTGCACCCAAGACTCCAACCTCTTCTCTCTGAAACAGTTCTTCGGCACCCCAGTCTTCACACTCTGCTCTCTGCAACGATCCTTCTGCACCCAAGGCTCCAAACTCTTCTCTCTGCATCACTCCTTCTGCACCCCAGTTTCCAAACTCTTCTCTATGTAATATTCCTTCTGCACCCCAGTCTCCAAATTCTGCTCTCTGCAATGGTCCCTCTGCACAAAAGTCTCCAATCTCTGTTCTCCACAACAGTTCTTCTGTACCACAGTCTTTAACCTCTATTCTATTTAAGGGTCCTTCTTCACTCCAGTCCTCAAACTCTGCTCTCTGCAACAGTCCTTCTGCACCCCAATCTCCAACCTCTGCTCTCTGCAAGAGTCCTTCTACACCTAAGTTCCAACCTCTTCTCTCTGCAAGAGTCCTTCTGCACCTCAGTCTCCAAACCCTACTCTCGGCAACGGTCTTTCTGCACCTCAGTCTACTACATCTAATCTCTGTAACAGTCCATCTGCACCTCAGTCTCCAATCTCTTCTCTGTGTAAGATCCTTCTGAAAACCAGTCTCAAAACTCTGCTTTCTGTAACAGTCCTTCTGCACCCCAGTCTCCCAACTCTGATCTGTGTAACAGGCCGTTTGCACCCAAGACTCCAAACTCTTCTCTCTGTCCCAGTTCTTCGGCACCCCAGTCTCCACACTCTGCTCTCTGCAACGATCCTTCTGCACCCAAGGCTCTAAACTCTGCTCTCTGCAACACTCCTTCTGCACCCCAGTTTCCAAACTCTTCTCTCTGTAAAATCCTTCTGCACCCCAGTGTCCAAATTCTTCTCTATGTAACATTCCTTCTGCACCCTAGTCTCCAAATTCTGCTCTCTGCAATGGTCCCTCTGCACAGAAGTCTCCAATCTCTGTTCTCCACAACAGTTCTTCTGTACCAAAGTCTTTAACCTCTATTCTCTTTAAGAGTCCTTCTTTACTCCAATCCTCAAACTCTGTTCTCTGCAACAGTCCTTCTGCACCCCAATCTCCAACCTCTGCTCTCTGTAAAAGTCCTTCTGCACCTCACTGTGAAACCTCTGCTCTCTGAAACAGTCTTTCTTCACCCCAGTCTTCATCCTTGCTCTCTGCAACAGTCCTTCTGCACCCCAGTCTCCAAACTGTCATCTGTGTAACAGGCCGTTTGCACCCAAATCTCCAACCTCTTCTCTCTGTAACAGTTCTTCTGCACCCCAGTCTCCAAAATCTGCTCTATTCCACTGTCCTTCTCGAACCCAGTCTCCAACCTCTGCTCTCTTTAACAGTCCTTCTGTATGGCAGTCTCCAAACTCTGCTCACTGTAAGGATCCTTCTGCTCCCCAGTCTTTAAACTCTGCTTTCTGTATCAGTTTTTCTTAACCCCAGTCTGCAATCTCTGCTCTGTGTAACTTTCTTTCTGCACTACAGACTCCCACCTCTCACTTCGCAGCAGTCTTTCTGCGTCCCAATCTCCAACTTCTTCTCTTTTCAACAGTCCTTCTGCACCTCAGTGTCTAACCTCTGCTCTCTGTAAGATCCTTCTGAAACCCTATCTCCAACCTCTGTTTTCTGCAATGGTTTTTCTGCACCCGAGTCTCCAACATCTGTTCTCTACAACAGTCCTTCTGCACCTCACTCTGCAACCTCTGCTCTCTGTAACAGTCCTTCTGCGTCCCAATCTCCAACCTCTGCTCTCTGTAACAGTCCTTCTGAACCTCAGTGTCCGAATTCTTCTCTCTGTAAGATCCTTCTGAAACCCAGTCTCCAACCTCTTCTTTTTGCATTGGTCCTTCTGCACCCCAATCTCCAACCTCTGTTCTCTCCAACACTTATTCTGTACCCCAGTCTCCAACCACTGCTCTCTGTAACATTCCTTCTGTACCGCATTCTCAAACCTCTGTTCTCTGTAAGGTTTCTTCTGCACCCCAGTCTCCAACCACTGCTTTCTGTATCAGTAATTCTGCACCACATTCTCCAAACTCTGCTCTCTGTAACAGTCATTCTGCACCTCAGTCTGCAACCTCTGCTCTCTGCAATACTCCTTCTGCACCCCAGTCTCCAATCTCTGCTCTCTGCAATAGTCCTTATTCACGCCAGTCTCCAAAATCTGCTCTGTGCAACAGTCCTTCTCCACCCCAGTCTTCAACCTCAGCTCTCTGCAACAATCCTTCTGCACCCAGGCCACCAACGTCTGCTTTCTGTATAAGTCCTTCTGCACCCCAGTCTCCAACCTCTGCTCTCTGTACCAGTCCTTCTGCACCTCAGTCTTCAACCTCTACTTTCTGCAGCAGTCCTTCTCTACCCCAATCTCCAACCTCTTCTCTCTCCAACAGTCCTTCTAGACGCCAACATCCAACCTCTACTCTCTACAACAGTCCTTCTACACCCCAGTCTCTAACCTCTGCTCTCTGTAACGTGCCTTCTGCACTCCAGGCTAAAACCTCTGCTCTCTGTAACAGTCCTTCTGCACCTCAGTCTGAAAACTCTGCTCACTGCAACGAACCTTCTACACCTCAGTCTCCAACCTCTGCTCTCTGTAACAGTCCTTCTGTACCTCAGTCTACATCCTCGGCTCTCTGTAAGATCCTTTTGCAACCCAGTCTTTAACCTCTGCTCTCTGTAACTGACCTTCTGCACCCCAGTCTCCAAGAACTGCTCTCTGTAACAGGCCTTCTGCACCCCAATCTCCAACCTCTGCTGTCAGTAACAGGACTTTTGACCCCAGTCTCCAAACTCTTCTTTCTTCAACGATTCTTCTGCACCCCAGGCTCCAACTTCTGCTCTCTGCATATGTCCTTCTGCACCCCAGTCTCCAAACATTGCTGTCTGTCACATCCTTCTGCACACTTGTCTCAAACCTCTGCTCTCTCTACCAGTCCTTCTGTAAAGCAGTATGCAAACTCTGGTCTCTGTCAGGGTCCTTCTGCACCTCAGTCTCCATCCTCTGCACTCTGAATCACCCAAACTGCACCCCAGACTCCAAACTTTGCTCTCTGCAACAGTTTTTATGCACCTCAGTCTCCAACCTGTGCTCTCTGTAAAAGTCCTACTGCACCCCAGTCTTCAACCTGTGCTCTCTGTAAAAGTCTTTCTTCACCATAATCTCCTAACTCTGCTCTCTTTAACGATCCTTCTGCGCCCCAGTCTCCAACCTCTTCTCTCTGCAACGATCTTTCTGCAACCCTGTCTCCAACCTCTGCTCTCTTTAACTATCCTTCTGCACCCCAATCTCCAACCTCTGCTCTCTGCAACGATCTTTCTGCACTCCAGTCTTCAACCTCTGCTCTCTTTAACTATCCTTGTGCACCCCAGTCTCCAACTTCAGCTCTATGCAACAGTCCTTCTGCACCAAAGTTTCCAACATCTGCTTCTGCAAAATTTCTTCTACACCCCAGTCTTCAACTTCTGCTCTCTGCAACAGTCCTTCTACACCCCAGTCTCCATAATCTGCTCAAACTAACGAACCTTCTGCACCCCAGTCTCCAATCTCTGTTCTCTGCAACAGTTATTCTGAACCCCAGTCTCCAACCTCTGCTCTCTGTAACAGTCCTTCTGTACCGCAGTCTCCAACCTTTGTTCTTTGTAAGGGTCCTTATGCACCCCAGTATCCAACCTCTGCTTTCTGTATCCGTCATTTTCCAACACAGTCTCCAACCCCTGGTCTCTGTAAGATCCTTCTGCAACCCTGTCTCCAAACCCTGCTTTCTGTAACAGTCCTTCTGCACCCCAGTCTCCAACCTCTGCTCTCTGTAACAGGCCTTTTGTACCCCATTCTTCAACCTCTTCTCTCTGTAACAGTGCTTCTGCACCTCAGTCTACAAACTCTGCTCTCTACAACAGTCCTTCTACAAGCCAGTCTTCAACATCTGCTCTCTGCAAAATTCCTTCTGAACATCAGTCTGAAAACTATTTTCTGCAACGATCCTTCTGCACCCTAGTTTCCAACATCTGCTCTCTGTAACAGTAATGCTGCACCTTGGTCTACAAACTCTGCTCTCTGTAAGATCCTTGTGCAACCCTGTCTAAAAACTCTGCTCTCTATAGCAGTTCTTCTGCAACCTGGTCTCGAACCTCTGCTCGCTGTAACAGGCCTTTTGCACCCCAATCTCCAACCTCTACTCTCTTTAACAGTCCTTTTGCACCCCAGTCTCCAACGTCTTTTCTCCTCAACAGTCCTTCTGCACCTCAGTCTTCAAATTCTGCTCTTGGCAACAGTCCTTCTTCACCCAAGTCTCCAGCCTCTGCTCTCTGCAACAGTCTTTCTACACCCCAGTCTTCAACCTCTTCTTTGTGTAACAGTCCTTCTGCACCCCAGTCTCCAACCTCTGCTCTCTGTAACACTCCTTCTGCACCCCAGTCTCCAACCTCTTCTCTCTGCAACGATCCTTCTGCACCCCAGTCTCCAACATCTGCTCTATGCAACAGTCCTTCTAAATTTCTGTCTCCAACCTGCTCTCTGTAATATCTTTCTGCACCACAGTTTCAAAACTCTGCTCCCAGTAACATTCCTTCTTTACCACAGTCTCCAACCTCTGCTTTCTGCAATGGTACTGCTGCACCTGAGTCTCCAACCTCTGTTCTCTCTAACAATTTTTCTTCTCCCCATCTCCAACCTCTTCTCTATAACAGTCCTTCTGCAACTCAGTCTCCATCCTCTGCTCTCTGCAAAAGTACTTCTGCACCCCTGTCTCCAACCTCTGCTCTCTGCAACAGTCCTTCTACACCCCATTATCTAACCTCTGTTCTCTGCAACAGTCATTCTGAACCACTGTTTCCAACATCTGCTCTCTGGAACAGTCCTTCTCTACCCTAGTCTCCAACGTATCCTCACTGTAACAGTCTTTCTGTACTGCAGTCTCCAAACTCTGCTCTCTCTAAGGGTCCTTCTGCACCACAGTCTCCAACATCTGTTCTCTGTATCAGTACTTCTGCACCCCAGTGTCCTAACTCTGCTCTCTGTAACATTCCTTCTGCACCTCAGTCTCGAACCTCTGCTCTCTGCGACAGTTCTTCTGCAGCCCAGTCTCCAACATCTTCTCCCTGCAACAGTTTTTCTTCACCCCAGTCTCCACCATCTGAACTCTGAAACAGTCCTTCATAACCGCAGTCTCCAACCTCTGCTCTCTCTAACATGCCTCCTGTACTGCAGTCTCCAAAGTCTGCTCTCTGTAATTTTCCTTCTGGACCACAGTCTCCAACCTCTGCTTTCTGTATCAGTCCTTCTGCACCCCAGTCTCTAACCTGTGATCTCTATAACACTCCTTCATCTCAGTCTCCAAGCTCTGCTCTCTGCAACATTCTTTCTGCACCCAGTCTCCAAATTCTGCTCTCTCCAACAGTCCTTTTACACCCTAGTCTCCAACCTCTGCTATCTGAAACAGTCCTTCTGCACCCCAGTCTCCAACATCTGCTCTCTGTAAGATCCTTCTGCAACCCATTCTTAAACCACTGTTCTCTGTAACAGTCCTTCTGCACCCCAGTATCCAACCTCTGCTCTCTGCAACAGTCCTTCTGCAACCCAGTCTCCAACCTCTGCTCTGTGCAACAGTTTTTCAGCACCACAGTCTCCAAACTCTACTCTCTGTAGCATTTCTTCTGCACCTCAGTCTCCAAACTCTGCTCTGTGCAACAGTTTTTCGGCACCCCAGTCTCGAACCTCTGCTCTCTGCAATGATCCTACTTCACCCCAGTCTCCAACCTTTGATCTCTGCAAATGCTCTTCTGCATCTCAGTCTCCAAATACTGCTCTCTGTAAGATCCTTCTGCACCCCTGTATCCAACCCCTGCTCTCTGCAACAGTCCTTCTGCACCTCATTCTGAAAACTCTGGTCTCTGCAACGACCCTTCTGTACCCCAGTCTTCTACCTCTGCTCTCTCTAACAGTCCTTCTGCACCACAGTCTCTAAAATCTGCTATCTGCAACAGTCCTTCTGCACCCCAGTTTCCAATATCTGCTCTCTGTAACAGTCCTTCTGCACCACAGTCTCTAAACTCTGCTTTCTGTAAGATCTTTCTGCACTCCAGTTTCCAAACTTTGCTCACCGTAACATTCCTTCTCCACCCAAGTCTCTAACCTCTGTCCTCTGCAACATTTCTTCTGCTCCCCAGTTTCTGAGATCTGCTCTCTGTAAAAGTCCTTCTGTACCGCAGTCACCAACCTCTTCTCTTTATAACGGTCCTTCTACATCTCAGTCTCAAACCTCTACTTTCTGTAACAGTCTATCTGAACCCCAGTCTCCAAACTCTGTTCTCTGTATCTATCCTTCTGCACCTCAGTCTCCAACCTGTGCTCTATGTAAGAGTCCTTCTGCACCCCAGTCTCCAACCTCTGCTCTGGGTAACAGTCCTATACCGGAGTCTCCAAGGTCTGCTCTCTGTAACGGTGCTTCTGCACCCCAATTTCCAAACTCTGCTCCCTGTAACAGTCCTTCTGCACCTGAGTCTCCAAACTCTGTTCTCTGTAACACTTTTTCTACACCTCAGTCTGAAACCTCTGCTCTCTGCAGGATCCTTTTGCACCCCAGTCTCCAACCACTGCTCTCTGTATCAATCCGCCTGCAACTCAGTCTCCAACCTCTGCTCTCTGTAAGATCCTTCAGTAACCCAGTCTCCAAACACTGCTCTCTGTAATAGTCCTTCTTCACCTCAGTCTCCAATATCTGCTTTTTGTAACAGTCCTTCTGCACCTCATTCTCCAACCTCTGCTCTCTGTAAGATCCTTCTAGAACCCAGTCTTTTAAATCTGCACTCTGTAACAGTCCTTCTGCACAACAGTATCCAAACTCTGCTCTCTGTAACAGGACTTCTACAAGACAGTCTCTAACCTCTGCTCTATGTAACAGGCCTTCTGCACCCCAGTCTTTAACCTCTTCTCTCTACATCGATTCTTTTCCACCACAGTCTCCAACCTCTGCTCTCTGCAACAGTCGTTTTGCAACCCAGTCTTCAACCTCTGCACTCTGTAATATCCATCTGAACCCCAGTCTCCAACCTCTGCTCTCTGTAACAGTCCTTCTGCAGCCCAGTCTCCAAACTCTGCTCTCAGTAACATTCCTTCAGCACCTCAGTCTCCAACCTGTGCTCTCTCTAACAGTCATTCTGCACTCCAGTCTCCAACCTCTGCTCTCTGCAAAAGTCCTTCTGCACCCAAGTCTCCAGCCTCTGCTCTCTGCAACGATCCTTCTGGACCCCAGTATCCATCCTCTGCTCTCTGCAACAGTCCTTCTGCACCACAGTCTCCAACCTCTGCTCTCTGTAAGATTCTTCTGCAATCCAGTTTCCAAACTCTGCTCTCTGTAACATTCATTCTCCACCCCAGTTTTTAAACTCTGCTTTCTGCAAGTGTAAAGCAGCACCCCAGTCTCCAAACTCTGTCCTCTGCAACAGTCCTTCTGCTGCCCAGTCTCCAACATGTGCTCTCTGTAACAGTCCTTCTGTACCACAGCCTCCAACCTCTGCTCTCCATAACGGTCTTTCTTCATCCCAGTCTCCAAACTCTGCTTTCTGTATCATTCCTTCTGAACCCCAGTCTCAAACCTCTGCTCTCTGTATCTATCCTTCTGTACCTTTGTCTCCAACCAGTGCTCTCTTTATCATTTCTTCTACACCCCAGTCTCCAACCTCTGCTTTCTGTAACAGTTTTTCTATACTGCAGTCTACAAACTCTGCTCTCTTTAACGGTCCTTCTGCACCCCAATTTCCAAACTCTACAACCTGTACCAGTCCTTCTGCACCTGAGTCTCCAAACTCTGCTCTCTACAACAGTCCTTCTACACCTCAGTCTCCAACCTCTGCTCTCTGTAAGATCTTTCAGTAAACAAGTGTCCAAACTCTGCTCTCTATAACAGTCCTTCTGCACCTCAGTCTCTAATTCTGCTCTCTGTAAGATCCTTCTGCACCCTTGTCTCCAATCTCTGCTCCTTGAAACGATCCGTCTGCACCACAGTCACCAACCTCTGCTCTATGTAACAGGACTCCTGAACCTCAGTCTCCAACCTCTGCTTTATGTAACAGGACTTCTGCACCACAGTCTCCAACCTCTGCTCTCTGCAACAGTCCTTCTGCACCACAGTCTCCAACCTCTGCTCTCTGCAATAGTCCTTCTGCACCCCAGTCTCCAACCTTTGCTCTCTGCAACAGTCCTTCTGCAACCCATTTTCCAACCTCTGCTCTGTGCAACAGTTCTTCTGCACCACAGTCTTTAAACTCTGCTCTCTGTAGCATTTCTTCTGCACCTCAGTCTGCAAACTCTGTTCTCTGCAAGGATACTTCTGCACCTCAGTCTCCAAACTCTACTCTCTTTAACAGTCCTTCTGCAATTCAGTCTCCATCATTTTCTCTGTGTAAGATCCTTCTGAAAACCAGTCTCCAAACTCTGGTCTCTGTAACATTTCTCTTCTACCCGAGTCTCAAACCTCTGTCCTTTGCAACAGTCCTTCTGCTCCCCAGTCTCCGAGATCTGCACTCTGTTACAGTCCTTCTGTACCGCAGTCTCCAAACTCTGCTCTCCATAACGGTCCTGCTACACCCCAGTCTCCAAACTCTGCTTTCTGTATCAGTCTGTCTGAACCCCAGTTTTCAACTTCTGTTCTCTATCGATCCTTCTGAACCTCAGTCTCCAACCTGTGCTCTATGTATGAGTCGTTCTTCACCCCAGTCTCTAACCTGTGCTCTCGGTAACAGTCCTATACTGCAGTCTCCAAACTCTGCTCTCTGTAACGGTCCTTCTGAACCCCAATTTCCAAACTCTGCTTCCTGTAACAGTCCTTCTGCACCTGTGTCTCCAACCTCTGCTCTCTGTAAAAGTCATTCTACACCTCAGTCTCCAACCTCTGCTCTCTTTAACAGTTTTTCTGAACCTCAGTCTGAAACCTCTGGTCTCTGCACGATCCTTCTGAACCCGTCACCAATATCTGCTCTCTGTAACAGTCCTTCTGTACTGCAGTCACCAAACTCTGCTCTCTGTAAGATCCTTCAGAAACCCAGTGTCCAAACACTGCTTTCTGTATCAGACCTTCTAAACCAGAGTCTCCAAACTCTGCTCTCTGTATCTATCCTTCTGAACCTCAGTCTCCAAACTGTGCTTTCTGGAACAGAACTTCTGCACCCAAGTGACCCACCTGTGCTCCCTTTAACAGTTCTTCTATACCGCAGTCTCCAAACTCTGGTCTCTGCAACAGTTTTTCTGCACCCCAATTTCCAACATCTGCTTTCTGTAACAGTCCTTCGGCACTTAAGTCTCCAAACTCTGCTCTTTGTACCAGTCATTCTACAACTAACTCTCCAACCTCTGGTCTCTGTAACAGTACTTCTGCACCTGAGTCTGAAACCTCTGCTCTCCACGATACTTTTGCACCCCAGTCTCCAACCTCTTCTCTCTGCAACGATTCTTCTCCAGCCCAGTCTCCAACATCTGCTCTCTGCAACAGTCCTTTTGCACCCCAGTCTCCAAACTCTGCTCTCTGTAAGATCCATCTGAACACCAGTCTCCATCCTCTGCTCTCTGTAACAGTCCTTCTGCACAAGAGTCTCCAAATTCTGCTTTCTGCATCTGTCCTTCTGCACCTCAGACTCCAAACTCTGCTCTCTGTAACAGTCCATCAGAACCCCAGTCTCTAATATATGCTCTCTGCAACAGTCCTTCTGCACCCCAGTCTCCAAACTCTGCTCTCTGCAACGATCTTTCTGGACCCCAGTCTCCAACGTCTGCTCTCTGCAACAATCCTTGTGCACCATAGTCTCCAACCTCTGCTATGTGTAAGATACTTCTGCATTCCAGCTTCCAAACTCTGCTCTCTGTAACATTTCTTCTCCACCACAGTCTCCAACCTCTGTCCTCTGCAACAGTCCTTCTGCTCTCCAGTCTCTAAAATATGCTCTCTGCAACAGTCCTTCTGCACCCCAGTCTCCAAACTCTGCTCTCTGCAACGATCTTTCTGGTCCCCAGTCTCCAAACTCTGCTCTGTGTATCTGTCCTTCTGCACCTCAGTCTCCAACCTCTGCTCTCTGTAACAGTCCATCTGCACCCCAGTCTCTAAAATCTGCTCTTTTAAACAGTCCTTCTACACCCCAGTCTCTAACATCTGCTCTCTGCAACACTCCTTCTGCACCCAAGTCTCCAGACTCTGCTCTCTGCAATGATCCTTCTGGACCCCAGTCTCCAACGTCTGTTCTCTGCAACAGTCCGTGTGCACAAAAGTCTCCAACCTCTGCTAGGTGTAAGATCCTTCTGCACTCCAGTTTCCAAACTCTGCTGTCTGTAACATTCCTTCTCCACCACAGTATCCAACCTCTGCAACAGTCTTTTTGCTCCCCAGTTTCCGAGATATGCTCTCTGTAACAGTCATTCTGTACCGCAGACTCCAAACTCTTCTCTCTGTAACGGTCCGTCTACACCCCAATGTCCAACCTCTGCTTTCTGTAACAGTCCTTCTGCACCTCAGTCTCCAAACTCTGCACTCTGTAACAGTCCTTCTAATTCCCAGTCTCCAACTTCTGCTCTCAGCAACAGTCCTTCTTCACCTGAGTCTGAAAACTCTGCTGTCTGCAACGAACATTCTGCACCCCAGTCTTCTAACACTGCTCTCTGTAACAGTCCTTCTACAGATCAGTCTTCAACCTGTCCTCTCTGTAACAGTCCTTCTGCACCTCAGTCTCAAACCACTACTCTCTGTAGCAGTCCTCCTGCACCTCAGTCTCCAAACTCTGCTCTCTGTAAGATCCTTCTGAAACCAAGTTTTTAAACTCTGCACTCTGTCTCAGTCCTTTTGCACAACAGTCTCCAACCTCTGATCTCTGTAACAGTACCTCTGAAACCCAGTCTCCAACCCGGCTCACTGTAACAGTCCTTCTGCACCCCAGTCTCCAACCTCAGCTCTCTGCAACAGTCCGTCTGCACCCCAGTTACCAACATCTGATCTCTTCAACAGTACTTCTGCACCCCAGTCTCCAAACTCTGCTCCCTTTGAGAATCCTACTGCACATCAATCTCCAACCTCTGCTCTTTGTAAGATCTTTCTGCACCCCAGTTTCCAAATTCTGCTCTATGTAAAATTACTTCTGAACCCTAGTCTCCAACCTCTGCTTTCTGCAACTGTCCAGCTGCACCCAGTCTCGAACCTCTGTCCTCTGCAACAGTCCTTCTGCTCTTCAATATCCAAACTCTGGTCTCTGGAACAGTCGTTCTGTACCAAAGTCTCCTAACTCTGCTCTCCGTAAAGGTCCTTTTGCACCCCAGACTCCAACCTCTGCTTTCTTTGTCAGTCCTTCTTCACAACAGTCTCCAACCTCTGCTCTCTGTAACAGTTCTTCTGCACCTCAGTCTCCAACCTCTGCTCTTTGCAAAAGTCCTTCTGCACCTCATTCTCCAACCTTTCCTCTTTGAAACAGTCCTTCTGAAGAACAGTCTCCAACATCTACTCTCTGAAACAGTCTTTCTGTAACCTATTCTCCAAACTCTGCTCTCTGCAACAGTTCTTCTGCACCTCAGTCTCCAACCTCCGCTCTCTGTAAGATCCTTCTGAAACCCCGACTCAAAACTCTGCTCTCTGTAACACTCCTTCTCCAAAAATGTCTCAAAACTCTACTCTCTGTAACACGCCTTCTGCAAGCCAGTTTCCAACCTCTGCTCTCTGTAGCAGTCCTGCTGCACCCCAGTCTACAACATCTGCTCTCTGCAACAGTCCTTCTGCATCTTAGTCTGAAAAATCTGCTCTCTGCAACAATCCTTTGCACCTCAATCTCCAAACTCTGCTCTATGTAAGATCCTTCTGCAACACAGTCTTTAAAATCTGCTCCCTGTAACACTCTTTCTGCACCTCAGTCTCCAACCTCTGCTCGCTGTAAAAGTCATTCTGCATCTCAGTCTGAAACCTCTGCTCTCTGCACGATCCTTCTGACCCCAGTCTTCAACCACTGCTCTCTGTAACAGTCCTTCTGCACCTCAGTCTCCAACCTCTGCTCTCTGGAAAATTTTTCTACCACCCAGTCTACTAACTCTGCTCTCTATAACAGTCCTTCTGCACCCCATTCTTCAAACTCTGGTCTCTTACCAGGCCTTCTGAATCCCAGTCTCAAAACTCTTCTCTCTGCAACGATCATCCTACACCCCTGTCTCCAAACTCTGCTCTCTGCAACAGTCCTTCTGCACCCTAGTCTCCAACCTCTACTCTCTGTAAGATCCTTCTGCACCCCAGTTTCCAACCTCTACTCTATGTAACAGTAATTCTGAACAGTAGTCTCAAAAATCTGCTCTTTGTAACAGTCCTTCTGCACACCAGTCTCCAACCTCTGTTTTCTGAAACAGTCCTTCTGCACTGCAGTCTGCAAACTCTGCTCTCTGTATCAGTCCTTCTTCACCCCAGTCTCCAACCTCTTCTCTTTATAACAGTCCTTCTGCACCTAATCTCCAACCTCTGCTCTCTGCAAAGCTCCTTCTGCACCCCAGTATCCAACCTCTGCTCTCTCTAAGATAATTCTTCACCCCAGTCTCCAAAATCTGCTCTCTGTAACAATCATTCTGCACCACCGTCTCCATACTGTGCTCACTTTAACAGTCCTTCTGCATCTTAGTCTGCAACCTCTGCTCTCTGCAATAGTCCTATTGCACCACAGTTTTCAACCTCTGCTCTCTGCAATAGTAATTCTGCACCCCAGTCTCCAACATCTGCTCTCTACAACAGTCCTTCTCAACCCCAGTCTCCAACCTCTGCTCTTTGAAAAAGTCCTTCTGCACCCCAGTCTCCAACCTCTGCTTTCTGTATCAGTCCTTCTACACCCAAGTCTCAAACCTCTGCTCTCTGTAACAGCCCTTCTGCACCCCAGTCTCCAAACTCTGCTCTCTGCAACAGTCCTTATCCAACCCAGTCTTTGAACACTGCACTCTGCAACATTCCTTCTTCACCCCAGTCTCCAACCTCTGCTCTCTGTAACAGTCCTTCTGCACATCAGTCTCCAAACTCTGCTCTCTTTAAGGGTCCTTCTGCACCCCATTCTTCAACCTTTACTTTCTGTATCAGTCCTTCTGCACCACAGTCTCCAAACTCTGCTCTCTGTATCAGTGCTTCTGCACCTCACTCTGCCACCTCTGCTCTCTGCAAGAGTCCTGCTGCACCCCAGTCATAAACCTCTACTCGCTGCAACAGTCCATCTGCACCCCAGTCTCCAAAATCTGCTCTCTGCAACAGTCCTTTACCACGCCAGTCTCCAACCATTTATCTTTGTAACCGTCCTTCTGTACTGCAGTCTCCAACCTGTGCTCTCTGTAAGGATTCTTGTGTACCCCAGTCTCCAAAATCTGCTTTCTGTATCAGTCCTTCTGCACCCCGTCTCTAAACTCTGTTTTCTGTAACAGTCCTTCTGAACCTCAGACTTTAACCTCTGCTCTCTGCAACAGTCCTACTGTGCCTCAATTGCCATCCTCTGCTCTCTGCAACAGTGCTTCTGCACCTCAGTGTCCAAACTCTCCTCGCTGTATAAAACTTCTGAAACCCAGTCTCCAACCTCTGCTATTTGCAATGGTCCTTCTGCACCCCAGTCTCCAAACTCTGTTCTCTACAACAATTATTCTGCACCCCAGTCTCCAACTTTTGCTCTCTGTACAGTCCTTCTGTACCACAGTCTCCAATCTCTGTTCTATGTAAGGGTCCTTCTGCACCCCAGTCTTCAACCGTGGTTTCAGTATCAGTCCATCAGCACAAGAGTCTCCAAACTCTGCTCTCTGTAACAGTCCTTTTGCACCTCAGTCTGCAACCTCTGCTCTCTGCAACAGTCCTTCTGCACCCCAGTCTCTAACATCTTCTCTCTACAACAGTCGTTCCCCACCTCAGTCTCCAACCTCTGCTTTCTGCAACAGTCCTTCTGCACCCTACTCATCAAGCTTTGCTTTCTGTATCAGTCCTTCTGCACCCCAGTCTCCAAAGTCTGGTCTCTCTAACCGTCTTTCTGCACCGCACTCTCCAAACTCTACTCTATGCAACAGTCTTTCAGCACCCAAGTCTCCAACATCTGCTTTCTGCAACAGTCCTTCTACACCCCAGTCTACAACTTCTGCTATCTGCAACAGTCCTTCTACACCCCAGTCTCCATACTCTGCTCGCCCCAACGATCCTCCTGCAACCCAGTTCCAACCACTATTCTCCACAAAAGTTCTTCTGCACCCCAGTTTCCAACCTCTGTGCTCTGTAACAGTCCTTCTGTACCGCAGTCTTTTACCTCTGTTCTCCGTAAGGGTCTTTATGCACCTTAGTATCCAACCTCTGCTTTCTGTATCAGTCGTTTTCCACCAAAGTCACGGAACTCTGCCCGCTGTAACAGTACTTCTGCAACTCAGTCTGCAACCTCTGCTCTCTGCAACAGTCCTTCTGCAACTAAGTCTCCAAACTCTGCTCTCTGTAAGGGTCCTTCTGCACCTGAGTATCCAAACTCTGCTTACTGTATCAGTCCTTCTGCACCCCAGTCTCCAATCTCTGCTCTCTGTAACAATCCTTCTGCACCTCAGTCTTAAACCTCTGCTCTCTCCAACGGTCCATCTGAACCTCAGTCCCCAAACACTTTTCTCTATAACAGTGCTTCTCCACCTCAGTCTCAAACCTCTGCTCTCTGTAACATCCTTCTGCAACCCCGTATTCAAACTCTGCTCTCTGTAACAGTCCTTCTACACCACAGTGTCCAAACTCTGCTTTCTGTATCAGGCCTTCTGCACCCCAGTCTCCAAACTCTGCTCTCCGCAACAGTCCTTCTGCACCCCAGTCTCCAACCTATGCTGTCTGTAAGATCTTTCTGAACACCTGTCTCCAACCTATGCTCTATGCAAGAGTCCTTCTGTACCGCAGTCTCCAAACTCTGGTCTCTGTAACGGTTCTTCTGTACTTCAGTCTGCAACCTCTGCTCTCTGAAACACTCCTTCTGCACCCCAGTCTCCAAAGTTTGCTGTCTGCAACAGTTTTTCTGCACATCAGTTTCCAACATGTTCTCTCTGTAAATGTCCTACTGCACCCTCGTCTTCAACCCCTGCTCTCTGTAAAAGTCCTTCTGCATTACAGTCTCCAAAATCTGCTCTCTTTAACGATCCTTCTACACCCCAGTCTCCAAAATCTGCTCTCTTTAATGATTCTTCTACACCCCAGTCTCCAATGTCTGCTCTCTGTAAAAGTTCTTCTGCACCCCAGTCTCCAAAGTCTGGTCTCTCTAACCGTCCTTCTGCACCTCAGTCTCCAACCTCTGCTCTATGCAACAGTCTTTCTGCACCCAAGTCTCCAACATCTGCTCTCTTCAACAGTCTTTCTACAACCCAGTCTACAACTTCTGCTCTCTGCAACAGTCCTTCTACACCCCAGTATCCATACTCTGCTCGCCCCAATGATCCTCCTGCAACCCAGTTCCAACCTCTGTTCTCTACAAAAGTTCTTCTGCACCCCAGTCTCGAACCTCTGCTCTCTGTAACAGTCCTTCTGTACCACAGTCTCCAAGCTCTGTTCTCCTTAAGGGTCTTTATGCACCCCTGTATCCAACCTCTGCTTTCTGTATCAGTCGTTTTTTACCAAAGTCTCGAAACTCTGCCAGCTGTAACAGTACTTCTGCCACTCAGTCTGCAACCTCTGCTCTCTGCAACAGTCCTTCTGCACCTCAGTCTCCAACCTCTGGTCTCTGTAAGGGTTCTTCTGCACCCGAGTATCCAAACTCTGCTTTCTGTATCAGTCCTTCTGCACCCCAGTCTCCAAACTCTGCTCTCTGTAAAAATCCTTCTACATCTCAGTCTCCAACCTCTGCTCTCTGCAACGGTTCATCTGAACCTCAGTCTCCAAACTCTTCTCTCTGTAACAGTCCTTCTGAACCCAAGTCTCCAACCTCTGCTCTCTGAAACAGTCCTTTTGCACCCCCAGTATCCACCCTCTGCTCTCTGTAACGATCCTTTTGCACCCAAGTCTCCAACCTTTGTTTTCTTCAACAGTCCTTCTAAACATCATTCTGAAAACTCTGCTCTCTGCAACGATCTTTCTGGACCCTAGTCTCCAACCTCTGCTCTCTGTAACAGTCCTTCGACACCTCAGTCAACAACCTCTGCTCTCTGTAAGGTCCTTCTGCCACCCAGTCTCCAAACTCTGCTCTATGTTACAGGCCATCTGCACCCCAGTCTCCACACTCTGCTCTCTGTAACAGGCCTCCTGCACCTCAGTCTACAACCTCTTCTCTCTGCAACGATCCTTCTGCACCACAGTATCCAACCTCTGCTCTCTGCAACAGTCCTATTGCACCCGAAGTCTCCAACCTCTGCTCTCTCTAATATCCTTCTACACACCTGTCTCCAAACTCTGCTCTCTATAACAGTCCTTCTATTCTGCAGTCTCCAAACTCATTACACTGAAATGGTCCTTCTGCACCCCAGTCTCCAAACTCTGCTTTCTGTATCCGTCGTTCTGCACCCCAGGCTTCTACCTCTGCTCTCTGTAACAGTCCTTCTGCATCCCAGTCTCCAACCTCTTCTCTCTGCAACAGTCCTTCTCCACGCATTCTCCCAACTTTCCTCTCCATAACAGACCTTCTGCACCCCAGTCTCTAAAGTCTGTTCGCTATAACAGTCCTTCTGCACCCGTCTCCAACATCTGCTCTCTGTAAAAGTCCCTGCTGCACCTCAGTCTACAATCTCTGCTCTCTGTACGATACTTCTGCAACCTTGTCTAAAAACTGTGCTCTCTGTTACAGTCCTTCTGCACCTCAGTCTCCAAACTCTGTTCTTTGCAACACTCCTTCTGCACCACAGTCGCCACCCTCTAGTCTATGTAACAGTCCTTCTGTACCACAGTCTTCAAACTCTTCTCTCTGTAACAGTCCTTCTGCACCCCAGTCTTCAAACTCTGTTCTGTGTAACAGTCCATCTCCACCTCAGTCTTCAACCTCTGCTCTCTGCAAGAGTCCTTCTGCACCCCAGTCTCCAACATCTGCTCTCTAAACAGTCCTTCTGCACTTCAGTCTCCAAAATCTGCTCTCTGCAACATTCCTTCTAAACCCCAGTGTCCAAACTCTTCTGTCTGCAACGATTCTTCTGCACCCTAGTCTCCAGCCTCTGCTCTCGGAAATATTCTTCTGACCCCAGTTTCCAAAATCTACTCTCTGTAATGTTTCTTCTGCACACCAGTCTCCAACCTCTGCTTTCTGCAACGGTCCTGCTGCACCCTAGTCTCCAACTTCTGTACTCTGCAACACTCCTTATGCTCCCTAGTCTCCAAACTCTGCTCTCTATAACAGTCCTTCTGTACCACAGTCTCAAAACTCTGCTCTCTGTAAAGGTCCTTTTGCACGCCAGTCTTCAACCTCTGCTTTCTTTGTCCGTCCATCTGAACCTCAGTCTCCAACCTCTGCTCTCTGCAAAAGTCCTTCTGCAACCCATTCTCTAACTTCTGCTCTCTGCAACAGTACTTCTGAAAAACAGTATCCAACATCTGCTCTCTGAAAAAGTCCTTTTGTACCCTATTCTCCAACCTCTGCTCTCTGCAACAGTCCTTCTGTACTGCAGTCTCAAACTTCTGCTCTCTGCAACGAACCTTGTGCACCTCAGTCTCCAACATCTGCTCTCTTCAAAAGTCCTTCTGCACATCAGTCTGAAAATTTTGCTTTCTGCAACAATCCTTCTGCACCTCAGACTTCAACATCTGCTCTCTGTAACAGTCCTAATGCACCTCAGTCTCCAAACTCTGCTCTATGTACGATCCTTGTGCAACACAGTCTCCAAAATTTGCTCCCTGTAACAGTCCTTCTGCACCTCAGTCTCCAAACTCTGCTCTCTGTAAAAGTCGATCTACACCTCAGCCTGAAACCTTTTCTCTCTACACGATCCATCTGAACCCCAGTCTCCAACCACTGCTCTCTGTAACAGTCCTCCTGCACCTCAGTCTCCAAACTCTTCTCTGTAAGATTTTTGTGTCACCCAGTCTCCTAACTTTGCTTTCTATAACAGTCCTTCTGCACCCCAGTCTTCAACCTCTGCTCTATTTAAAAGGCCTTCTGCACCCTAGTCTCCAAACTCTTTTGTCTGCAACAATCATTCTACACCTCAGTCTCTAATATCTGTTCTCTGTAAGATCCTTCTGCAACCCAGTCTCCCAACTCTGCCCTCTCTACCAGTCTTTCTGCACCCCTTCTCACAACTCTCCTCTCCATAGCAGGCCTTCTTCACCTCAGTCTTTAAAGTCTGTTCTCTATAACAAGACTTCTGCAACCCATTCTCCAACCACTGCTCTCTGCAAAAGTCCTTCTGCGCCCCAGTCTCCAACCTGTGGTCTCTGCAACAGTGCTTCTGCACCTCAGTCTTAAAACGCTGTTCTCTGATATGATACTTTTGCACCTCAGTCTCCAACCTCTCCTCTCTGAAATGATCATTCTGCACCCCAGTCTCCAACATCTCCTCTCTTCAACAGTCCTTCAGCACCTTCAGTCTCCAACCAATGCTCTCTGTAACAATTCTGCTGCACCCCTGTCTCCAACCTCTGCTCTCTGTAACAGTCCTTCTGCACCGTATTCGCAAACCTCTGCTCTCTGTTACAGTCTTTCTATACCGCAGTCTCCAACCTCTGCTCTCTGTAACGGTCCCTCTGTACCCCAATTTCCAAACTCTGCTTTCTGTAACAGTCCTTCATCACCTCAGTCACCAAACTCTGCTCTCTGTTACATTCCTGCTTCAACTCAGCCTCAAAACTCTGCTTTCTATAACAGTCCTTCTGCAACCCAGTCTCCAACCTCTGCTCTCTGTAGCAGGCCTTACGCACCCCAGTCTCCAAACTCTGCTCTCTGAAACAGTCCTTCTGCACGCCAGTATGCAACCTCTGCTCTCTGTAAGGGTCCTTCTGCACCCCAGTCTCACACCTCTGCTTTCTGTATCATAATTCTTCACCCCAGTCTCCAACGTTTGCTCTGTGTTACAATCCTTCTGCATCTCAGTCTCCAACATCTGCTCTCTGAAACAGTCTTTCTGCACCCCAGTCTCCAACCTCTTCTTTCTGCAACATTCCTTCTGCACCCCAGTCTCCAACCTGAGCTCTCTGTAACAGTCCTTCTGCACCCCAGTCTCCAACCTGTGCTCTCTGTAACAGTCCTTCTGCACCGCAGTTCCCCACCTCTTCTCTCTGTAACGATCCTTCTACAACCTCAGTCTCCAACCTCTTCTCTCTGTAACAGTACTTGTGCACCTCAGTGTGAAACCATTGCTCTCCACGATTCTTCTGCCCCCCAGTCTCCAAACACTGCTCTCTGTAACAGTCCACATGCACCTAGTCTCCAACATCTGCTCTCTGTAAGTTCCTTAAGCAAACCAGTCTCCAAACTCTGCTCTCTGTAACAGTTTTTCTGCACGCCAGTCTCCAACGTTTCCTGTCTGTAACAGGCAATCTGCACTCCAGTCTCAAAACTTTGCTCTCTATAGCAGGCCTTCTGCACCCCACTCTCCATCCTCTGCTCTCTGCAACAATCCTTCTGCACCCCAGTCTCCAACCTTTGCTCTCTGCAATGATCCTACTGCACCTTAGTCTCCAACCTCTGATCTCTGCAACAGTCCTTCTGCACCTCAGTCCTTAAATTGTGCTCTCTGTAAGATCTTTCTGCACCACTGTCTCCAAACTCTGCTCTCTGTAACAGTCCTTCTGCACCCCAGTCTCAAACCTCTGCTCTCCGAAAGAGTCATTCTGCACACCAGTCTCCAAACTCTTCTCTCTGCAACAGTCCTTCTGCACCCTAGTTACCAACATCTGCTCTCTGCTACAGTACTTATGCACCCCAGTCTTCAACCACTGCTCTCTGTAACAGTCCTCCTGTACTGCAGTATCCAACATCTGCTCTCTGTAATGGTCTTTCTGCACCCCAGACTCCAATCTCTGCTTTCTGAATCAGTCCTTCTGAAAACCAGTTTCCAAACTCTGGTCTCTGTAAGAGTCCTTCTGCAACTCAGTCTCCAAATCTGCTCTCTGTAATATCCTTAGGCACCCCTGTATTTAACCTCTGCTCTCTGAAACTGTCATTCTACACCCAAGTCTCCAAACTCTGCTCTCTGTAACAGGACTTCCGCACCTCAGTCTCCAAACACTGCTGTCTGCAACAGTCCTTCTGCACCCCAGTCTCCAAACTCTGCTTTCTACAACAGTCTTTCTGGACCCTAGTTACCAACATCTGCTCTCTGCAACAGTCATTCTGCACGCCAGTCTCTAACATCTTCTCTCTGCAACAGTCATTCTGCACCTCAGTCTGAAAACTCTGCTCTCTGTAACTACCCTACTGCACCCCAGTCTCCTACCTCTGCTCTCAGTAAGAGTCCTTCTGCACCTCAGTCTCCCAACTCTGCACTCTGTTTGATCCTTCTGCATCCCAGTCTTTAAACTCTGCACTCTGTAACAATCCTTCTGCACAACAATCTCCAACCTCTGCTCTCTGTAACAGGACTTTTGCAACCCAGTCTCCAAACTGTGCTCTGTGTAACAGGCCTTCTGCACCCTAGTCTCCAAACTCTGCTCTGTGTAACAGTCCTTTTGCACCGCAGTCTCCAAACTCTGCTCTTAGTAAGATCAATCTGAACCCACTCTCCAAACTCTGCTCTCAGTAACAGTCCTTCTGCACCACAGTCTCCAAACTCTGCTCTCTGTAACAGTCCTTCTGCACCCAAGTCTCCAAACTCTGCTCTGTGTAACAGTCCTTCTGCACCTCATTCTCCAACCTATTCTCTCTGCAACAGTCTTTCTGCTCTCCAGTCTCTGAGATCTGCTCTCTGTAACAGTCCTTCTGTACCGCAGTGTCAAACCTCTGCTCTCTGTTTCGGTTCATCTACACCAAAGTCTTCAAACTCTGCTTTCTGTATCAACCTGTCTGAACCCCAGTATTTAAACTCTGTTCTCTGTATCCATCCTTCTGCACCTCCGTCTCCAGCTTGTGCTCTGTGTAAGAGTTCTTCTGCATCCCAGTCCTTAACCTCTGCTCTCAGTAACAGTACTAAACCGCAGTCTCCAAACTCTGCTCTCTTTAATGGTCCTTCTGCACGCCAATTTCCAACCTCTGCTCCCTGTAACACTTCTTCTACACCTCAGTCTCCAACCACTGCTCTCTGGAACAGTACACCTGCACATCAGTCTCTAACCTCTGCTCTCTGTAAGATCTTTCAGAAACCCAGTAACCAAACTCTGCTCTCTATAACAGTCCTTCTGCACTCTAATATCCAATCTCTCCTCTCTGTATCAGGCCTTCTGCACACCAGTCTCAAAACTCTGCTCTCTGTAGCAGGCCTTCTGCACCCCAGTCTCCAAACTCTGCTCTCTGCAACGATCCTTCTGCACGATCCTTCTGCATCCCAATCTGCAACCTCTGCTCTCTGCAATGATCCTACTGCCCCCCAGTCTCCAAACTCTGATCTCTGCAACGGTCCTTCTGAACCTCAGTCTCCAACCTCTACTCTCTGTAACAGTTCTTATGCACTTCACTCTCCAACCTCTGCTCACTGTACATACTTCTAAAACCCAGTCTCAACCTCTGCTCTCTGTATCTATTATTCTGCACCTCATTCTGCAACCTCTGCTCTCTGTTACAGTTGTTCTATACCGCAGTCTCCAAACTCTGGTCTCTGTTATGCTCATTCTGCACCCCAATTTCCAACCACTTCTTTCTGTAACATTCCTTCTGTACCTCAGTCTCCAAACTCTGCTCTCTGTAACAGTCCTTCTACACCTCAGTCTCCAACCTCTACTCTCTGTAACAGTTCTTCTGCACCTCAATCTGACACCTCTGCTCTCTGCAGGATCCTTCTGCACCCCAGTCTCCAAACACTGCTCTCTGTAACAATCCACCTGCACCTGGTCTCCAAACTCTGCTCTATGTAAGATTCTTCAGCAACCCAGACTCCAAACTCTGCTCTCTATAACAGTCGTTCTGCACCCCAGTCTCCAAACTCTCCTCTCTATAACAGGCCTTCTACACACCAGTCTCCAAACTTTTCTCTCTGTAGCAGGCCTTCTACACCCCAGTCTCCAAAATCTGCACTGTGCAACGATTCTTCTGCACACCTGTCTCCAACCTCTGCTCTCTGCAATGATCCTACTGCACCCCAGTCTACTACCTCTGATCTCCGCAACAGTCCTTCTGCACCTCAGTCTCCAAATTCTTCTTTTTGTAAGATCCATCTTCACCCCAGTATCCAACCTCTGCTCTCTGCAACAGTCCTTCTGCATCCAAGGCTCCAACCTCTTCTCTCTGTAACAGGACTTCCATACCTCAGTCTCCAACCTCTGCTCTCTGCAACAGTCCTTCTGCACCCCAGTCTCCAACCACTGCTCTCTAAAACAGTCTTTCTGCAGCCCATTCTCCAACATCTACTCTCTGTAACAATCGTTCTGCACTTCACTCGCCAACCTCTGCTCTCTGTAGTATCCTTCTAAAACCCAGTCTCATAAATCTGCTCTCTGTAACAATCCCTCTGAACACCAGTCTCCAACCTCTGCTCTCTGCAACCATCCCTCTTAACCCCAGTCTCCAACCTCTGCTCTCTGTAATGTAACAGTCTTTCTGAATGTCTGTCTCCTACCTCTGATCTCTGTAAGACCCTTCTGCACCCTAGTCTCCAACAACTGCTCTCTGCAACAGTCCTTCTGCACCTTAGTCTGAAAACTCGGCTATCTTCAATGAACTTTCTGCACCCCAGTCTCTTACCTCTGCTGAGTGTAACAGTCCTTTTGCACTTCATTCTCCCAACTCTGCTCTCTGTAAATTACTTCTGCACACCTGTCTCCAAGATCTGCTCCAAATTCTGAACTCTGTAAGATCCTTCTGCACACCTGTCTCCAAGATCTGCTATTTGCAATGATCCTTCTGCACCCCAGTCTTCAACCTCTGTTCTATGTAACAGGACTTCTGCACCTCAGTCTCCAACCTCTGCTCTCTGCAACAGTCTTTCTGCACCCCAGTCTCTAAATTCTGCTCTCTGCAACAGTCCTTCTGTACTGCATTCTCAAACCTCTACTCTCTGTAACGTTCTTTCTAAACCCGATACTAGAGTCTCTGCTTTTTGTAACAGGCCTTCTGCACCCCAGTCTCGAACCTCTGCTCTCTGCAACCATCCCTCTTAACAACATTCTCCAATATCTGCTCTCTGTAACAGTCTTTCTGAACGTCTGTCTCCTACCTCTGCTCTCTGTAAGACCCTTCTGCACCCCCGTCTCCAACAACTGCTCTCTGCAACAGTCCTTCTGCACCTCAGTCTGAAAACTCTGCTGTCTTCAAGGAACTTTCTGCACCCCAGTATCCTACCTCTTCTGAGTGTAACGGTCCTTCTGCACCTCATTCTCCCAACTCTGCTCTCTGTAAAATACTTCTGCAACCCAGTCTCCAAATTCTGCACTCTGTAAGATCCTTCTGCACCCCTGTCTCTAAGATCTGCTATTTGCAACGATCCTTCTGCACCCCAGTCTCCAAACTCTGTTCTATGTAACAGGACTTCTGCACCTCAGTATCCAACCTCTGCTCTCTGCAACAGTCCTTCTGCACCCCAGTCTCTAAATTCTGCTTTCTGCAACAATCCTTCTGTACTGCATTCCCAAACCTCTACTCTCTGTAACGTTCATTCTCCACACGATACTAGAGTCTCTGCTTTCTGTAATAGGCCTTCTGCACCCCAGTCTCCAACCTCTGCTCTCTGAAACAGTCCTTCTGCATTTCAGTCTCCAACCTCTGCTCTCTGCAACAGTCTTTTTGCACCCCAGTCTCCAAACTCTGCTCTCTGTAACAATCTTTCTGCACCTCAGTCTGCAAACTCTGTTCTCTGCAACGGTCCTTCTGCACTTCATTCTCCAACCTATACTTTCTGTAACAGTACTTCTTCACTTCAGTCTCCAACCTCTGCTCTCTGTGGGATCCTTCGCCAATCCAGTCTCCCAACTCTGCTATCTGTAACATTCCTTCTGCACACCAGTTTCAATCTCTTCTCTCTGCAACGATTATTCTTTACCCCAGTCTCCAACCTCTGCTCTCTGCAACCGTCCTTCTACACAAAAGTCTTTAACATCTGGTCTCCTCAACAGTCCTTCTGCACCACAGTCTGAAATCTCTGCTGTCTGAAACGAACCTCCTGCACCCCAGTCTCCTACCTCTGCTGTCTGTTAAAATCCTTCTGCACCTCAGTCTCCGACCTCTCCTCTCTCTAAGATCCATCTGAACCCCAGTCTCCAACATGTGCTCTCTGTAACAGTCCTTCTGCACCTCAGTCTCCAACCTTTGCTCTCTGCAACAGCCTTCTGCATCCAGTCTGCAAACTCTGCTCTCTGCAAGGATCTTTCTGGACCCCAGTCTCCAAAGTCTGCTCTCTGCAACAGTCTTCCTGCACCACAGTCTCCAACCTGTTTTCTCTGTAAGATCATTTTGCAATCCAGTTTCCAAATTCTGCTCTTTCTAACATTCCTTATCCAGCCTAGTCGCCAACCTCCACTTTCTGCAAGGGTCCTGCGGCACCCCAGTCTCCAAACTCTGTCCTCTGCAACAGTCCTTCTGCTCCCCAATCTCCAATATCTGCTCTCTGAAACAGTCCTTCTGTACTGCATTCACCAAACTCTGCTCTTTGTAAAGGTCCATCTGCACCCCAGTCTCCAACCTCTGCTTTCTGTATCAGTACTCCTGAACCCCAGTCTTCAACCTCTGCTCTCTGTGTCTATCCTTCTTCACCTCAGTCTCCAACCTGTGCGTTCTCTAACAGTCCTTCTGAACCCAAGTCTCCCACCTCTGCTCTCTGTAACAGTCCTTCTATACGGTAGTCTCCAACCTCTGCTCTCTGTAACGGTACTTCTGCACCCCAATTTACAACCTCTGCTTTCTGTAACAGTCCTTCTGCACCTCAGTCTGAAACCTCTGCTCTCCACCATCCTTCTGCACCCCAGTCTACAACCACTGCTCTCTGTAACAGTCCACCTGCAGCTTAGTCTCCAAACTCTGCTCTCTGTAAGATCCTTCAGCAACCCAGTCTTCAAAATCTGCTCTCTTTACTAGTCCTTCTGAACCCCAGTCTCCAACCTCTCCTCTCTGTAACAGGCCTTCTGCACACAAGTCTCTAAGCTCTACTCTCTGCAACGATCCTTCTGCACCCCAATCTTTAATCTCTGCTCTCTGCAATGATCCTATTGCACCCCAGTCTCAAACCTCTGATCTCTACAACAGTCCTTCTGCACCTCAGTCTCCAAATTCTGCTCTCTGTAAGATCCTTCTGCACCGCTCTCTCCAAGCTCTGCTCTCTGTAACAGTTCTTCTGCACCCTAGTCTCAAAATCTGCTCTCTGCAACAGTCCTTCGGCACCATAGTTACCAACATCAGCTCTCTTTTACAGTCCTTCTCCACCCCAGTGTCCAAACTCTGCTCTCTGTAACAGTCCCCCTGTACTGCAGAATCCAAACTCTGCTCTCTGTGACGGTCTTTCTGCACCCCAGACTCCAATCTCTGCTTTCTGTATCACTCATTCTGCACTCCAGTCTCCAACCTCTGCTCTCTATTACAGTCCTTCTGCACCCCAGTCTCCAAAGTCCGCTATCTGCAACAGTCCTTCTGCACTCCAGTCTCCAACCTCTGCTCTCTGTAACAATCCTACTGCACCTCAGTCTCCAAACTCTGTACTCTGCAACGTTATTCTGCACCTCAGTCTCTAACATCTACTCTCTGTAACAGTCTTTCTGCACCTGATTCTTTAACCTCTGCTCTCTGTAAGATTATTCTTCAACCCAGTCTCCAAACTCTGCTCTCTGTAACAGTCCTTCTGCACACCAGTCTCCAACCTCTGCTCTCTGCACCGATCCTTCTTCACCCCAGTGTCCAACCTCTGCTCTCTGCAACAATTCTTTTGCACACCAGTCTCCAACATCTGCTCTCTGCAAGACTCCTTCTTCAGCAACTCAGTCTAAAAACTCTTCTCTCTGCAACGATCCTTCTGCACCTCAGACTACTACCTCTGCTCTCTGTAAGACCCTTCTGCAACCCAGTCTCCAAACTCTGCTCTCTGTAACAGTCCTTCCGCAGAATAGTTTCCAACCTCTACTCTCTGTAACAGGAATTTTACAACCCAGTCTCAAACCTCTGCTTCTGTAACAGGCCTTCAGAACCCCAGTCTCCAACCTCTTCTCTCTGCAATGATTTTTCTCCACCCCAGTCTCCAACCTCTGCTCTCGGCAACATTCCTGCACCAAACTCTGCTCTCTGTAAGATCCTTAGGCACTCCAGTCTTCAACCTCTTCTCCCTGCACCGATTCTTGTCCATCCCAGTCTCCAACATGTGCTCTCTGCAACAGTCCTTTTGCAACCTAGTATCTAATCTCTGCTCTTTGTAAAATCCATCTGAACCCCAGTCTCCAACCTGTGCTCTCTGAAACACTCCTTCTGCACACCAGAATCCATACTCTGATCTCTGTAACTGTCTTGCTGCACCTCAGTCTCCAAACTCTGCTCTCTGTAACAGTCCATCTGCACCTCAGTCTCTAAAATCTGCTGTCTGCAATGATCCTTCTAGACCCCAGTCTCCAAATTCTGCTCTTTACAAAAGTCCTTCTGCACCAGAGTCTCCAACCTCTGCTCTCTGTAAGATCCTTCTGCACTCCAGTTACTAAACTCTTCTCTCTGTAATATTCCTTGTCCACCTCAGTCTCCAACTTCTTTCCTCTGCAACAGACCTTCTGCTCTCCAGTCTCCGAGATCTGCTCTGTGTAACAGTCCTTCTGTACCACAGTCTCCAACTTCTGCTCTCTGTAACGGTCCTTCTACACCCCAATTTCCAACCTCTGCTTTCTGTAAC